>NW_024879625.1:10000-80000 GCF_900700415.2 Clupea harengus | reverse complement strand
CTCAGGTGTGTATCCCCTTAAGGTAGGCATCACAGACCAAACACTGCCAGGCTTGGTTCAGTAAGTGTCAGATATCAATTCTGTTCAGCTTTCATTGTCATGATGGCACAGGCCATTTTAATCTTATGGCAGTAAGCTGGCAGCTGTTTTCAGGGCCAGACACTGCAGTTGCTCAGCAGCAGCTGTATGAGCTGGGAGTCGACTTGATCACATTCATGTTCATGTTTTAGAATTATCAAGTCAAATGGAATCAAAGAATGACCAAGTGAAAACAAAGAAACACCAGCCTAATCACACATAAATGATCACATGCACTACTAAACCTATAAACATACACAACCTCTTTCTCTTACACACACACACACACACCTCAATGTTTCCATGTGTTCATATACAATCATGTGTATGTATTTTTTCAGGGGAAAATGAATAAAATCACTCACATTTTCTCGGTCCTGGTTTAATCCTGAACTCTCCTCCATGGTCATACCTCAAAAAAGAAGGGGAGAAGAAAATACAGTTGAGCACAAAACTGTGAGTTTAGCATGTGAACTGATTTGTTATCAGTGTATCATTTGAATCAAGCAAAACTATATAAGTGTTGTAGATCAACAGGGAAAAAACTAAGCATGCAATACAAAAACAGTAATATATTTCATAGCCTGGTTATTCTTTCTGGGATAGACACACTGGAACCCCTTCAGTTTCCCTATCAACAAATCAGATCAACCAAGGGTCTCCACAGCAAACAAAGACAGCCATGTTAGAATGCGGTTCATTAGCTACAGCTCAATATTTAACACCATCGTCGACCCCCACACTAACAGACAAACTACTCATCGCCTTATCCTCTCCCTCCCCCTGCAGTTGGATCATGGACTTCCACACTAGCAGACCACAATCTGTCAGCATTGGGCCTCTCTCCTCAAAGACACTAATCATGAACACTGGCTGCCCTCTACACACTCTTCACATATGATTGCACTGCCTCCTATGAGAGCAACTCCATCATCAGGTTTGCTGATGACACCACTGTCATAGGCTTGATCACTGGTGGTGATGAGACAGCGTACAGGAGTGAGGTGTCAAGCTGAGTGACATGGTGCCATAAGAACAACCTTTCCCTCAATGTTAGCAAACCTAAAGAGATGATTGTGGATCTGAGGAGAAGGAACAGAGGATATCAGCACCAACATCATCAGTTACTTCACATAGACGGGTCTGCACTGGTGAAGGTGGACACCATTACATTCCTAGGAGTTCACATCAGTTAGGACCTCACATGGTCATAAAGTACAGACCAGCTGATCAAGAAAGATCAGGAGCAGCTGTAAATTGAGGAGGCCACCTAGTATCATTACACAATTCTACAGGTGCGATATTGAGAGTATGCTAACAAACAGGCTGACAGTGTGGTGTGACAACAGCACTGCTCAGGACCACCAGAGTCATCAAGACAGCAGAGAAGGAGCTCCACTCCCAACCCTGGAGCTCATTTACTACCAGAGAGTCTGTAGGCAGGCCCGAGGCATAGTAAAGGACACCACCTATACCATGCTGTTATGTCCCTGTGTGTGTTTCTGCTTGTTTTGCGCTTGATTGCTCTTGTGTTTGCAGTTCCTTGTTTATGTGTGTCTGTGTGTTTTCCAGGATGTCCTATGGGCTGATGACCCCCAATTGACAATGCCTCTGCCTGCTGATGTTTCAATGGGGTTCTACTCTTCCAGTTTGTGAGACTCAGGAACTAGACAAGGCCAAAACGTGCAGATTTAGACATGCCATTATCAGTCTGTTTTGGACCAGATACTGTAAATGTTCTAATGTTTCCTAGTTTCATAGGTCTTCGGTGTAATCAATTCTTTATATGTTCACAGGCTTTGTGTCAACATATTTTTTGCCCACAGTGCAATCTCTTTCTTTTGCTCTTGCCTCTGACCCTAGACAGGGGTGTGACTCAGGCACAGATCATTTACTCAGTTTATCCAGACAGTCAGGCAGGTGGGACTGCAGTGTGAGCAGTTCCTGCTGGAAGGAGAGAAGTGGAGAGGGGAAAGGGGGAGGAAGGAGTGTAACAACACTGTTGCTATGGGCACCAGGGCTGTCTGGATGCACCCACAGCCCTGCTGGGAAGTTTTGGTTGAGACAGACGTCTGAGAGCAGCACTGACTGCCATCAGCCCTGGCATGCTGTGACTGAGAGAAGATGAGGGGAATAGAAGTGGCTGCTGACTGGTGATACTAGCAGGACATGTGCACCCATGACTTCTTGGAGTTTAGGAGGAGGTGCAACATGCACATCCATGTAGGAATAGAAAGAAGATGCACCTCCAACAGTCCAGACTTGGTGCTCTTAGTGAAAAGACTTTCCCCATCCGCTCCATTCAAATCTCCCTCCACACCCCCTGAGCCTTGGTGCCCTCAGCAACTGTTTCAAATGTTATGTACACCCAGATAAACACCCAGCACTCACCTGAAAGTCTCTAGTTTACAGTTTGGATCATTCAGTCTGCCTGTGAGCTCTCTGACACCGGAGTCTCCTGGGTGATTGTAGCTCAGATCCAGCCATTTCAGGTAGGAGGGGTTTGATTTGAGGGCAGAGGCCAAGAAAGAACAGCCCTCGTGTGTGATGAGACAACGAGACAGTCTGAAACAAGACATCATCTTTTCTCATTATTATAGAAGGAAAATGCATTAAAGGTATGTACGGTATTTGTAAATTCAGCCATTTTGTCAGTCAAAATCCCACACATTTATTTATGGAAAAAAAATTATGGTAACACTTTTTTATGAAGCCTCAGAATAAGAACGGGACGATCCAAAGATGCTCTGGTCAGATGGGGCTACAAGACTGGCCCAACCACCTGTGAATGTGGAGAAGCAGACCATACACTGGAGCATTGCCTTGTCTGCGCTCTACTACCTAACCCTTGCAGCCCAAAAGACCTTTCAGTGTTCAACAAAAACGCAAAGGACTGTGTAAAGAACTGGGAAACTGCCATATAACTATCCCTGCCTAACCCTATAAAGGGACTTAATAATGACATAAAGTATCTATAAGTCATTATAGCAATCATTATTCACGGGTGCAAACTCATCAGGGATGAAAAAGGTGACAACGATGCGAACCTCCTAGGAGGGTCCGGGGCATGCTCCCCGGGGGAATATATTTTATATGTAGTGGCAAAAACAGTTGAGTTTTTTCCTTTAAACCCCTAGATCCTATTCCTACGTCCTAATTGATTTTACCACCATGGAGAAAGCAGGAGAAGCAATGTCAAGACTCGCAGTTCTGTCCAATAATCCAATACAAAGGGAGTTTGACCATCCAATGTTGCCGGTTTTATTGTATAAAAATTGTCACAAAAAATAAGGATGCAATTGCAGTTTTAAAGTCCAAATAACTAAACGATGCAACAAGCCTGAACAGGCCCAAACGGAGACAGCGTGGTTCACGGCCTCAGCACTGAGGTCAATGACGGTAATTTGCGCCCGCCTTCTCCCCGTCATGCGTGTCTGGCAGCCATTTCAAGGGTGGCACCGTCACCACCTATAGAGGGCGCACACTCGCAATTCCACAAAAAAGGGAAAAATCAATAAATCATTCCAAATACAAAAAACTTAAATGCGGCTCCTACACACCGGCCCCTAATTGTTCTCTATAGAATCAATTACCTAAATTAACATGAAAGGAGCCAAAAGAGGGGTCAATTTATCAATAAAGTAAATAAGCACTTAATGCTTTTAGAAGTATGTAATGCATAATGGTTTAGAGAAGGTATGAAATCATGTATACATTACATTCCTTTCTAATGTGATCAGGAACCCTGGTCACTCTTCAGACTCAAGGATTTGGCACAGCTTGGTTATGGGCCTCTCAAGGACTGAAGTCTTTGTCTTGAGCTTCACTGACCGCACTAGACCCCTTGCATCAGGTTTCGTCTCCAGCACTCTTCCTAATGGCCAGGACCCTCGAGGAGCAGTGGGGTCAACGACCAGGACAATGTCTCCGACACTAAGGTTCCTCTTTAGTGAAGTCCATTTCTGCCTCTCCTGCAGCAGCAGAAGATATTCTTTGGTCCACCTTTGCCAGAAAAGATCGGCCATGTACTGGACCTGTTTCCAGCGACGTCTGGCATAGATGTCGGACTTCAAGAAGGTTCCAGGGGGTAGGATTGGGTTGGCTTTCAATAGCAGGATGTGATTTGGGGTCAGTGGCTCTAAGTCATGTGGGTCTGAGGACACTGTGCAGAGAGGACGATTGTTCAGGATTGCCTCCACCTCGCAAAACAGCGTTTGGAGGCCATCATCGATGGACTGTTGATGGAGAGTAGAGTTCAGCACCTGGCGGACAGATCTTATGAGCCTTTCCCAGGCTCCGCCATGGTGTGATGCTGATGGTGGATTGAAACTCCATTCGATTCCATCTGGAAGCAGAGCATCTTGGATTTTCCTCTCGTTCAGTGACTTCAGGGCCTTCTTGAGCTCTCCGTGTGCACCCACCAGGTTCGTTCCATTATCAGACCTGATGTGCTTCACCTGGCCCCTCCTGCAGACAAATCTCCTCAAAGCATGAATGCATGAGTCTGTGTCAAGTGTAAAAGCAATTTCCAAATTAATAGCTCTACTAGACATGCATGTAAAAAGAACTCCATACCTTTTGATGGCAGTTCTCCCTCGTTTCACTTCAAACGGGCCAAAGTAGTCCAACCCGACATTGGTAAATGGAGGGAGGTCAGGTAGGATTCTTTCTAATGGCAAATCCGCCATCTTCTGTTCACTTGCCTTGCCCCTCGAACGTCGACACATGACACATTTTGAGAGCACCTTCCTGGCAACTGAGTTGCCTTTTAAAATCCAGTACCTTTTCCGGAGCTCCGATAGCATGTGGTTTCTGCCCATTGTGGCCACAGCGTTCATGGATGTGTCTTAAGAGCAGTATCGAGATGTGCGAGTCTTTGGGCAAGATGCAGGGGTGTTTGGTTTCCTCAGGCATTGCAGATTTGTGCAGTCGGCCACCTACTCTCAGAATGCCCTCGTCTAGGACAGGATCAAGCCTGCAGATCTTACTGCCCTTGTGCACTCTAGGTGGGATCATCTCCAGTGTTGCAATTTCAGCACCGAAGGCTTGTCCTTGGGTGTATATGACGACTGACCTTTCTGCCTCTGCAAGATCTTCAACAGTGAGGAGCTGCCCACCAAGGTAGGTCCTGAAATCTTCAATTTGTATCCTCACCTTTTTCCTGCTTGAGCGGGTGCTGACTTGAGACGAGGGCTGCTCCTTTCCTCTTTTCACAATCAGCATCAACATCTTTTTCAGTCTGAGAAACCATGCCACTGCTTTGAGTAGTCTCCTCCAGTCAGAAAAGAACGAAATAAGCTGGTCTGTGGGTGTCGCAGGGTTCACTACTGCTGCCAATACAGTAACACTTTTCCTGACCTCTGGATCGTCCTGTGACACAGAGTCCAATACTTCCTCCACTGGCCAACTTTCCTTTGTGTTCCATAAGAATTCAGGGGCACGTATCCATCTCCTTTGCTCCATGAATCTTCCTGCATTCAATCCTCTGGATGAATCATCAGCAGGATTGTCCTTGCTGCTTACGTATCTCCATTGGGACAGGTCTGTATTGTCCCGAATCAGTGAGACCCTATTGGCTACATAGGTCTTATACCTTGCTCGGTCATTTGCAATGTACTTGAGAACTGTTTGGCTATCAGTCCAGAAACATGAAGGCTTTAGGTCAAGGTGTAACTCTCCTCTCAGCATTCTATCTACCTTCACCAGCAAAGCTGCAGCTGCCAGCTCCAGTCGTGGCATGGTGATGTTCTTAAGGGGAAGAACTCTGGACTTTCCAAGGACCAAAGTGACGTGAATGACATCCTGCTGGTTCAACTGTCTGATGTAGCTGACTGAGCCATAGCCACTGTCACTGGCGTCGGCGAATTGGTGAAGCTCGGCATGGCTTGTCATTCCATAGCCCTTTGGTTTCAAACAGCGTGGCACACTGAAGCCTTTGATCCTATCCAGGCTGTTGGTCCATTCCATCCACTTTTCAGACACTGGCTGGGGCAAAGGCTTATCCTTTTCCATTTTCCTTCTTAGGCTCTGGCGGCGCTGTTCTGCAATTTGGCGATTGTTTGGCATACAGACATCAGCCTTTCTGAAGGGCAATTTCAGATTGTAATGTCCATCATTCAGAACTGCCTCATTGGCCATTTTCAGAAATCCTTTGTCCTCAATAGAAACTTCAGTTGTCTCCTCAGAGGCAACTTCAGAAAAATCCTGATTGTACTGTGAGATCAGAAGCTCCTCTAGCCTTGCCACTGAAATCCTATTCACAGTAACACTTTTTGCACTGCCAGTTCCACTTCTAAGTGGCCCATTTACAACCCACCCCAATAGTGTTCTAGCTGCATAAGGGCCCCCACTTTGGCTGTTAACAACTTCCCACGGCTCTATCAGGGTTGGAGCATTTGTTCCAATTAACAGCTCTACCTTTGCACTAATAGAGGGGATTTTGACTTCACTTAAATACGCCCATTGCGCTAAGTCACTCTGTCTTGGGATGTTGTTAGTGGTTACTGGCATTTTCTTCTGAGTGAAAGTGTCAGGAAGAGGTGAGAAGTTGTCGCTGTCCAATGCTGAAACTTCAATTCCTGAGACAACATGCGTGGGAACAGAATTTTCCTGATTCATTGTTCGTAGAAGAATTTGTGTTCTCCTTCCTTTGAGATTGAGACGTGTCATGAGCTCCTCTGAGCAGAAGGTAGCAGAAGACCCTGGATCCAGGAGAGCATACACTTGCAAGACTTGGCTGCCCTTTGCTGCCTTAACCTTAACTGGGACGATGGAAAGTGCGCACTCTTGGTCTCCGGCCCCTATATGACCACATAACTCTGCTGATGCACTGCCTAAAACACCAGAGGGTTTTTCTGCTTCTTTAGCTGTGCTGTCGTTAATCCCAATATGCAAGACGCTTGGGTGAGTTTTCTTGCAAACTTGACATGTGAGTCGCTTTTTGCACTCTTTACTAATGTGGCCTGCGGAGAGACATCCAAAGCATATGCCCTTGGTCTTTAAGAAACTGATCTTGTCTCTATGCATTTTCTTTGAGAAGTCTTTGCACAAGTCCAATGTGTGCTTTGAGCTACAGAGGGGGCAAGATGGTTCAGGCTTTGTCTCTTTTTGGGCAAGAGCAATACTAGTGGCATAGCTACTGCCAGATGACTTTGAGGGCTGTGACAGAGTAGGGGCTCTAACCTTAGCTCTACTAGTTGACTGGTCTTGAAGGTCACCAAAAACTGGATCAGCTGCTATACGGGCTTGCTTTTCAATGAAAGAGACAAGATCTAAAATTCTTACCCTACGCTGGTGCCGTTCTTGGAGTTCATAAGCCTTGTTACGCCCATTTCTCTTTGAGCTTGAATGGCAACTTGAGGGCAATGCTTCTCATGCTGGATATGGTGTCCAGTTCCTGCATGTAGTCCATTTCCTCCATAGCGTTGCAGCAGCTCCTGAGAAACATGGCATAATCCTGCAGCATTTTGGAATCCTCAGATTTCATTTGAGTCCAGGATTGGACCTTTTCCAAGTATGCACAAGATATCTTGTATTCATTTCCAAAGTTTTCCTTCAGTAACTGCTTTGCTTTCTGATAGCCTCTATCTGGGGACATGTACTCACAACTTTTGACTAGTCTTTGTGCCTGGCCCTTAGTATACTGAATAAGAAATTGTAACCGGTCTCTATTGTTATCGGTTTTCTGTTCAATCATGTTTTCAAACGAGTGAATGAATGATTTGTACTCTAGAACTTGTCCGTCAAAGAGTGGGATATTTCCTTGAGGTAGTGTAGTCAGAAGTTGCTGTTTCATGAGCATCCTGGTTAATTCACTTTGATTCTCCAATACTTTGATCACGTGATTGTCCTGCGGTGAGCTGGTTGAAGAGGGAATTTGCTGGTGTGTCACAGTGGACCGAGTGGCTTGATCTGAGCTAGCATATGACTGGGAAATGACAGGGGGAATGGCAGAGGGATAGCTATGTGATGAGGTATATCGGGCAGAGGGAAAGCTATGTGATGAGGGGTGTAGCTGTTGTGGCCTTATATCACTACTGATCCTGGGAAGGAAAATAGGCTTACCGTCTTGCCTATCTGTACCTAAATTAGGCAGGGGAAATTGAACATTGGCACCTGTCTTAGTCCTGACTGCTGGAGCAGTGCTATCATGAAGATGAAGCGAATATTCTAGCCTTTTCTCCAGGTGTGCTTGTGATGCATCAGCTGTGGCTTGAGCTGCTTCAGCACCTAATACAGGCATTTTAACAGAAGGCACAAGGTTAGATACAGCAGTGTTGGATTGCATGGGGTTAGACATATTACTTTCAGCTTCTTTTAGATAGTTGATTTTTACAGTAGCTGCTTCAATTTCTGCATCCAAATCCAATGTTTCTTCTTTTTTCTTAACATTTCTTCCTGTGCTTCTATTGCATGTTTCTCCTTTAATTTCGAAGCTTTGGCAATTAAAGCTAATCGTTCTGCTTCTGCCTTGATACGCAATGATGAAGACGCTCTAGACGACCTAGATGACCTAGACGACCTAGATGACCTACTGGACACAACTGATAGCGCATCGGTGTTATCAACGTTTGCCTGCGTGCCTGCATCATGTTCATCATTTCCACAATCAGACTCAGCCAGAGGCTCTGGCTCTTCCGTTTGTACAGCAGAAGACGTTGCTTCACCTAAGCTAGGGTCTTGAGGATTTTCTATTTGTGAAATCCATTCATTCACATTTGCAATAAAAGTATTTATCTCCGCTGATCGCGGCTTACACCACTTCTCGTCATCATCTTTGCGTGATTCCTCATCCAAACACTGAACGTAAGTTGAATTCGAAGTGTTAAACTCTTCAAAGACTTCATAAAACTTAATCATGTTTCCTTTCACTTCATCAAGGGATTCTTTGTCAATCATCAAATTGTTCACAATATTCATTCTCCTTGTTACACGAGATATTTTTCCCGATCTAGTTGCGCGCAAACGCGCGGCCTGTTCACTCATTGTTAGAACAGCCACTTCGGCCTCGTCGTCAGACATTGTACTCAAAAAATAAACTTCCAAAAATAACGAAAAATATTTATCTTCTTTCTCTTAATTCAAATGTATCCAACGTTCAAAACAGTTCATATAATTTCCAAGAAGTATCTTCCAAAAGTATCTTCTTGTTTCATACACTCAAAGTAAGCCGTGTATCCACTCATTCAATTGTTTGGCCAGGTCGGCATTAACTTCCAAAAATAATTATCACAGTTCATTAATGCACAAATCTTCCATGAAAACTTGTTTCTTAATTATTCCAATATTGTTTGTCAACGAAAAATCCATCAAAAGAATGATATCTCCAAGCACATACCTCCGTTGAAGAGTTCCTTTGTTTCAAGTTCACCATGCGTTAGGCCGACATTCCTGTGTCCAGCTTGCGTGAATATCTTCGGGGGAAATCCAAGCAACGTCATTGACGAATTGTAGTGGCAAAAACAGTTGAGTTTTTTCCTTTAAACCCCTAGATCCTATTCCTACGTCCTAATTGATTTTACCACCATGGAGAAAGCAGGAGAAGCAATGTCAAGACTCGCAGTTCTGTCCAATAATCCAATACAAAGGGAGTTTGACCATCCAATGTTGCCGGTTTTATTGTATAAAAATTGTCACAAAAAATAAGGATGCAATTGCAGTTTTAAAGTCCAAATAACTAAACGATGCAACAAGCTGAACAGGCCCAAACGGAGACAGCGTGGTTCACGGCCTCAGCACTGAGGTCAATGACGGTAATTGCGCCCGCCTTCTCCCCGTCATGCGTGTCTGGCAGCCATTTCAAGGGTGGCACCGTCACCACCTATAGAGGGCGCACACTCGCAATTCCACAAAAAAGGGAAAAATCAATAAATCATTCCAAATACAAAAAACTTAAATGCGGCTCCTACATTATATATAAGAACATTTTGCACATTTTAAAGTTCAATGCATCAATCTGGTGCACTTTGACAACAAAATTATGAGGCTAGATCAATGAAAAACGTTGTGCTGTTGTAAACTATTTTGTGCTCTGGTAACAGTTTCATCATAAACATTCCTGTGTTGAATGTTGCACGGGCACAGGCCAACCCAACCACCCACCCCAATACCCTCCTGACCACCCACTCCAGTCCACTTCACCAAAGCACATTACGTCACTGATCTCCATCAGGTATTAAGCCAAAAAAAGGGCCAACTATAGGAACAGAAAATCAACAGAGGCTGCATCAGACATGGCCTAGCTTCTCCGTGTTCTTGAAAAACTGTGACAGTGGGAACACATATTCTTTTCCCTTTACATTACTCTTTGAGTCTAGCCTGTCAGGACAAGGCCCATATGCACCTGACTCCTAGTTGAGCCACAGTAATGGCATCCTCCTCCTACAATTCTCTCATTCTGAAAACACACTGAAGTAGGAGAGTGGTAAGTTTGTTCAGTTGCAGTGAAGCGCCCGACAGTAGAAAACAGTTCATACACATACCTCATGAAAAGTAAAAGTCATCATGAAAAGTAAAAAACAAATAATGATGAAATAAATATTAATATGAATCTACTGATCTTTGCTTTAAATTACATTTTTGTATGATTCCGATCATTTTTATAATCAAAATCGCTGAATTTGACCATGTCCTATTCAAACAGAGAGGCGACTCGCGAGGTGAGGCAGCGACGAGCTGCGCCTCATCTCAGATTGTGCAATCCCTCACACACTGGGTTGAGCGCATGACTTCTGCTTTCTCATTGTTTGTCATCACTGAAATATTTGTAGACACTTTTATTATATGTCGGTTGTATCCATATAATAGGTAATGTAATGTATTTCACGTATGTGAAGAAGCTATTTAGTCTTGCTGATCTGCCATAAAACCACAGTGAAAAAGCACATAGGGGAGGCAAACCTAACCTCTGCCTCAATGAAGGGGGCGTGCGATAGCCTGGAAAATGGACTTCCAATCCAGTGAAGTGATAGATAAATACATAATGGGAGACCAATGCCAGAGCTAAAAGGTTTGCTTCAAACGACAGGACAGAAGATAACTTTAGCAGCTACACTCCGGACCAAACCTCGGCTGACTGCCATGTCTTTTAAGTAAATGTAAATTTTTTGGCGTTTTCACGCTTAGATTTTTGACAAAGTTACCGAGAAAAAGACACTGTACTATCCGATAACACCGTTATTGTAACCAGCAAAAAATAGTTGATGTGATTTGCGAGGCGTCTGTCAGCCAACTGTCTGACATTAGCACGTTAGCCTACGTTAGATAGTATAACGTTCTTGCAGCGTACCAACGTCACACGTTACCGTAAATGCCATCTTAAAAAGGCCGCTCGAAACCAACGCTTTCACCCGAAAGACATGTCTTGTAATACACCTGTCTATTACGGCATCGAGGCAGAAGACCCGAAATAAAAAGCGTGCCTGTCATGGTGACATAGGGTTGGCCAAACGAACAAGCTTGAAAAAAATATTCATGACAGCTTGCGTTCGCAGATTACTTGGAGGACCCCCCCCCTAAAAATATTTTTATTGCAGATCTACACGAATCACACAAATTACCTATTTTGGATCAAAAACGGCAAATTTCACAGAAAGGTGACAAGTTTGCACACCTGATTATAACTATGTATAATGTCTTCACAATGACTCATAACCACCTTTATGAAACATTATATCAGTTAATTATAAATGGTTACAATTTAAGACGGAATAATGCATTATAAATATGTGATCGTCAGTCTGTGTAACACTTTCTATGAAGCCTGCATTTATAAGGCCTTATAAGGGCATTAATAATGCCTTTAAAAAGGTAGCTATAAGTCATTGTAGCACTCATTGTAACTATGTAAAATGTCTTCACAATGACTCATAACCACCTTTATGATACATTATGTCAGTTAATTATAAATGACTATAATCTAAGACAGAATGATGCATTATAAATATGTGATCATTAGGTCTGTGTATCTGTCAAATGGGGATTAACTATTTAAAGTAACTGGGGAGGAAGCTAAACAAACACAGAAACAAACTCAGGATTGCACAAATTTAGAGAGTCCTAATCTGCTTCACTCGCGATAGAGCGCGGAACTGAGATAAACGGAGCTCTTGATAACGCATGCGTGGGATCCTGATGGCACGGCACTTGCTGAAGTGGAATTCAGCAAACAAGAACGTGCTGGGGTGAAACCCATCGAACACGAAGAGGGTTGACACATAACCATTTATAATTAACTGATATAATGTATCATAAAGGTGGTTATAAGTTATTGTGAAGACATTATACATAGTTATAATGATTGCTACAATGACTTATAGCTACTTTATAAGTCATTATTAAGGCCCTTATAATGCCCTTATAGGGCCTTATGAAGCTAGGCTTCATAGAAAGTGTTACCCAATGTATTGTAAGAGCAGATAAATCACTAACAACATTCGTGGGTGTTAAGTTTGTATACATGAATGTGTGTTTGCATCTGTGTGTATGTTTGTTTGTCTTTATGTGTGTGTGTGTGTGTGTGTGTGTGCTTGTAAGTGTGTGTGTGTGTGTGTGTGTGTGTGTGTGTGTGTGTGAAAGATGGAAAAGGAGAGTGATAAGAAGTGTTTACTGCTGAATTAATAGTGACCCTTTACATGTGAAGATCATGACAGTTCACTATCACTGTCAAATTCACTGATATCAACTCAGTATTTGGTCTTGTGATACTCACACTAGTTTCTTCAGTTTACAGTTGGGATCCTCCAGAAGAGAAGAAAGATGCTTCACTCCTGAGTCTCCTGCTTTATTCCCATTCAGCCACAGCTCTCTGATGTGTGAGGGGTTTGATCTCAGTGCTGATGCAAGAGAACTGAAGCCTTCCTCTGTAATACTGCAGTTTGACACGCTGTAGAGAGAAGGATAAAAAACATGTTTCATCTCAGTTTACTGTTGGCACTTCCATTAGCACTTAATATAGCAGACAGTGACTTAATAGTCACAATTTGAGGACTTTTATGGTGTATTTACATATAAAGAGAGTGAGAGAGAGAGAGAGAGGTAACAATGAAAACAATGTTTTAAAAATGAAAACTGAAATTTAAATCTAATGTAAAGCTTAAAGCAGCTTTAGAAGGGGACAGGGGATGAAACTGTCACTCTGGATTCATTGTACATAGAAAGCCCCTTTAAGTTGTTCAAAAGACTTAACTAGACTTCTATAGAGAATAACAAAGGATAGGAAAGAGATGTTGATTGAAGAGAATGTGACAGCATCCACTAACCTCAGTTTTTGTGCATGTGTTTTTTAAGTGTGTGTGTGTGTGTGTGTGTGTGTGTGTGTGTTTGAAAGACTGTGTGTGTGTGGGGGGGGGGTGCAAGTGTGTGTGTGTGAGTGAGAGTAAGATTGAAAAGGAGAGTGTGTTGTAAACGTGCGTGTGTGTGTGTGTGTGTGTGTGTGTGTTTGTAAGACTGTGTGTGTGTGTGTGTGTGTGTGAGTGATAAAGATGGAAAAGGAGAGTGTGTATGTTTGTTTGTCTTTGTGTGTGTGTGTGTGTGTGTGCTTGTAAGTGTGTGTGTGTGTGTGTGTGTGCGTGTGTGTGTGTGTGTATGTGTGCTTGTAAGTGTGTGTGTGTGTGTGTGTGTGTGTGTGTGTGTGTGTGTGTAATAAAGATGGAAAAGGAGAGTGATAAGAAGTGTTTACTGCTGAATTAACAGTGACCCTTTACATGTGAAGATCATGACAGTTCACCATCACTGTCAAATTCACTGATATCAACTCAGTATTTGGTCTTGTGATACTCACACTAGTTTCTCCAGTTTACAGTTGGGATCCTCCAGAAGAGAAGAAAGATGCTTCAATCCTGAGTCTCCTGCTTTATTCCCATTCAGCCACAGCTCTCTGATGTGTGAGGGGTTTGATCTCAGTGCTGATGCAAGAGAACTGAAGCCTTTCTCTGTAATACTGCAGTCTATCAGGCTGTAGAGAGAAGGAGAAAAAACATGTTTCATCTCAGTTTACTGTTGGCACTTCCATTAGCACTTAATATAGCAGACAGTGACTTAATAGTCACAATTTGAGGACTTTTATGGTGTATAAAGAGAGAGAGAGAGAGAAGTAACAATGAAAACAATGTTTTGAAAATGAAAACTGAAATTTAAATCTAATGTAAAGTTTAAAGCAGCTTTAGAAGGGGACAGGGGATGAATCTGTCACTCTGGATTCATTGCACATAGAAAGCCCCTTTAAGTCGTTCAAAAGACTTAACTAGACTTCCATAGAGAATAACAAAGGATAGGAAACAGAACAAGCTACTGCCCAATTAGGCCAGTTTACATTTGGGATCCTCCAAAAGAGAAGAATGCAGCTAATGTATGTTGATTGAAGAGAATGTAACAGCATCCACTAACCCCAGTTTTTGTGTGTGTGTTTTTTAAGTGTGTGTGTGTGTGTGTGTGTGTGTGTGTGTGTTTGAAAGACTGTGTGTGTGTGGGGGGGGGGTGCAAGTCTGCGTGTGTGTGTATGTCTGAAAGTGTGTGTTTGTGTGTGTTAAAAAGGCCATAGAAACTATTGTTAAGTTGCCCAGTAGAGCATGTTTCTGTTTATGACCATATATGGTATTTGCGTAGGTCATGTGACTTCACTCCACACGGTATAGTTTTAGTTTGTTGCTTCACGGCATAAATAGAGTGGCAGTTTGCTTCAAGCAATAATATCATACGATTGAATGTTGAAGTTGTTGAACTCGTGTGCGTCCATGTAAAAAACCACACACTTGCGAATCACACTGGCAAATCACACTTGCACAATCACACATGCACAACCACAATCCCACACACATACAAACATACACCCACCTACAATTCATTCAATCATTCAATACAAAGTGCAAATAATCAAACTGGATATCCAAGTCTCCATTCTTTCCCATTCTAACCGGATGCCCCTCAGTGATAACACATTTCCCGACCCCCCTCTATAACAATTTGGTGCCGAAACCCGGGATAGGTTATTACTGAGGAAAAAGATGTTTGGAGACGAAGACCAGTTTGATCCGGAGGCAGGACATCACTCACCCCGCATCATCAGACCGCCAGTTCGTCTGGCTGACTTTGAAGTTGAGTATGCAGCTCATCGTCGTCAGCCCAGCTACACCCAGTTATCGGAGGATGATGAGGAAGACTATGAGGATGAGCCTAATGCTACTCGTGGCCAACAGACTGAACAACAGAGGCCTGTGCAAGGAGCTGCCAGCGCAACCAGAGGTAATGTGCACACTCCCCTAGCACCTGCAAATGCAGCCATAGATGCGCACAGCACAATCCGCGCCCTGAGTGAGCACAATAGGATACTTATGGAGACAGTTAAGGTTCTGACGGACAGGATGCAGAGTGACAGAACAGTTAATTCTACCCCTCGTCAGCACCTCACCTTCACACCTCAAACAGCATATCCTAACCCGCCTGCTCATCCAGTGAGACACAGCAGCACCCCTGCTTTCAGACCTCAGTTGCCAGTCTATGCCCCACTCAATGTGCCTCTTATGCCACTCTCGCAGCCACCCAGCTATAGGCGTGCTGCCCATATACCATTGTTCCAAGACCCACTGCCACAAGCTCCAGTCCATCAATCAGCAGAGCCAAATGGACGTGACTACCTCACTGAGGCCATGGAACGCCTGAACTTGCATGCAGTCCGCCATCAACCACATCCACCTCCACCACGTCAGAGGGACGCCAGGTCTGGCCATTCTGATGAGGGTCCATACAGGCATGTGCCACATCGTGTGACTCACCGGGCACTACGACCAGCAAGCCCTCCACAGTCCAGCGTCCATAGCCTGTCACGCTCCGCCTCTCCACCCAGGAGAGAGACAACCTACCGAGGCCCCAAGCCCTCCATACCGCAGTTCACCAGTGATGATCCCCGTCAGTTCGCTAGGCTGAAGCTGGCCTTAGAGAATCTACTGCCAGAAGATGCCACAGAGAGATTTAAATATCAGGTACTGGTGGACCACTTAAGATTTGAGGAAGCTCTGCTAATAGCTGATTCATACTGTAACTCACACCGCCCTTATAGTGACACCATGCGCTCACTGATAGAGCACTATGGACAGCCCCACAAGTTATCACTTAAGAGAATAGCGGAGGTGATGGATGAGCCAGATGTTCACAGCGGAGACCTCAAAGCCTTTCGGAGATTCGCACTTAAAGTACGGGCCCTGGTTGGAATGTTGGATCAGATGGAGGAGGAGGGAGCCATCGAACTCCATTGTGGCTCACATGTTGCCAGGCTTCTCTCTAAGTTGCCACACGACTTGCGCAGCAATTTTAGGAGGCATACCCACCCACGGAAGCAGCCTGTGCCTACCTTATTGGACTTCGCTGACTGGCTTGAATTTGAACTGGAGGTGCAGGGCACAGAGGTCAAACCAGCACGTGCAGACAGTGGAGATGCATTCAGAAAGGTGAAAGAGAAGAGGGAGCGCAAGTCAGCGTCATATTCCACCACAGTGATGGAAGTCCCCTCTCCTACAAGCACCTCACCATCCACAGCCATCCGTGATGACTCAGATACAGTTAAGAGTTACTGTCCTTACTGTGACAGCAATAGTCACTATCTTAATCAGTGCAGTAATTTCAAGGGGTTAACAAGTGTGCAGAAGACAGCCTGGATTAAGACCAATTACCGGTGTTGGAGATGTGGTCGGAAGCACCAGGCTGCCAAGTGCAGGTTAAAGGTCACCTGCCAAACCTGCAAAGGCAAACACTTAACAGCACTCCACGAAATCAACGCCAGACCTCACACTGAAGGTGAGAAACCACCAGTGGTGGCAGAGACTTCAACTGGGACACTGTACTTAGACAGACCAGGTCATAGTAACAGTGTTCTGTTGAAAGTAGTTAAAGTACTCCTGTACCATGGCCCACGCACACTAACCACTTATGCCATATTGGACGATGGATCCGAAAGGACCATTTTGCTGCAGGCTGCTGCCAAACAGCTTGGCTTAGTGGGACAGCCAGAGAACCTCTCTCTGAGGACTGTGAAGAATGATGCCCAGGTCATAGCAGGAGCGACTGTCACTTTCACCCTCTCACCCGCCTCACAGCCTAAGAGGAAGTTCCAGATAGAGGGTGCCTTTACAGCTGAAGCATTGGGACTCGCCCGCCACAGCCATCCAGTGGCAAAGTACCATCACCTGCGAGATCTCCCACTCCAGCCCCTCGACAATGTCCAGCCACTGCTCTTGATAGGATCAGACTACCCCCACTTGATTACTCCCGTAGAGCCAGTGCGCCTGGGACCACCCGGTGGACCTGCTGGCATAAAGACCAGGCTGGGATGGACATTACAAGGACCAACGAAGCTGCTACAGCACCGCTTGTCCCCTCAACAGTGCTTATTCACAGCTCTTAAGTCTCCCGCTGTTGAGCTGCGTGAGCACGTAGAGAAGCTGTGGCAACTGGACATTCTTCCTTACAGGAGTGAGAAGGAGGTGGTCCGTTCCAGGTGTGACCAAGAAGCAGTGCAGCTGTTACAGGCTAAAACAGTGAGAGTGGACGTAGATGGTATACTCAGGTATGCAACCCCTCTGCTGAGGAAGAAATCCACACCACTGTTAAGGGCTCCACCTCAAGCAGTCCTGCCATTGCTGCGAGGAACTGAGAAGCGCCTGAGTAAAGACCCAGGGCTCGCCAAGGTGTATAATGAGGAAATTAGGAAGTTAGAGGATGCTGGATATGTCACCAGGCTGCCATCAGACAGACTGAACGAGTCTCCTGAGTCGTGGTACATCCCACATCATCTGGTCAGCCACAATGGAAAGCATCGGGTAGTTTTTAACTGCTCATTCAAGTACCAAGGTGGCAACCTAAACGAGTGTCTGCTGGCAGGGCCGACTTTGGGTGCATCCCTCCTAGGAGTGTTGCTACGCTTCAGGGAGCACCACAGTTGCCTTTGCTGGCGACATTAAGGGGATGTTCCACCAGATACGCCTGTTGCCTGAGGACAAACCCCTCCTCAGATTCATATGGCGGGACATGGTCCGTGACGCCCCAGTGACAGTCTACCAGTGGAATGTCCTTCCCTTCGGGACGACGTGCAGCCCTTGTTGTGCAACATTCGCCCTTCAAAAGCATGTCATTGACCACAGTGACCCACAGGAGGAAGTGCGCAATGCAGTGGAGCCACCATTTTTATGTGGACAACTGGCTTCAGAGCTGTGCCATCGTGAAGGATGCCAAAGGTTTGGTTGACAGACTCAGAGTGCTGCTGGAAGAAGGAGGGTTCTCTCTGCGACAGTGGGCAGTAATGACCCTCAGGTCATCTGTCATCTCCCTGCCGCAGACCGGTCAGCCAGCACCGAGCTCTGGCTTTCCCACCAGCAGTCAGATGCCAAGGAGTCAACCCTGGGCCTACAGTGGCACTGTCAGTCTGACACACTGACCTACAAATGTCGTCAGATGGAGAGCCAGGCAGCCCCACTATGAGGATCATCTACCGCATTTTGGCCAGCCAGTATGATCCATTAGGATATATCATCCCATTCACCACCCAGAGCGAAGAGTCTCGTCCAGAAGCTGTGGGAGAAACAGAGAGACTGGGATGATCCTCTGCTGCCAGCTGACATTCTGCAAGCATGGAAGGAGTGGGAAAGTGAGTTGAAGCACATAGATAAGATCTCCATCCCCAGATGTTATGTCACAGCTGTCTTGGATTCACCCAATGCCTGGAGAGATATCCACATATTCTGCGATGCCTCCGAGCGGGCCTATGGGTCGGTAGGCTACCTGCGCACAGAGGATGCCTCTGGACAAGTACAGGTGGCCTTCCTAGCAGCCCGCTCCAGAGTAGCACCGAAGCGGCAACAGTCCATGCCTAGACTAGAGCTCTGTGCAGCCCTCACAGGAGCCCAGCTGGCCACAACGCTCGGGAGAGAGCTAACTTTGGACGTCCGCCATGTTCATATGTGGACTGATTCATCCACTGTGCTCACTTGGATTACATCTGATTCATGTCGATATAAAGTTTTTGTCGGCACACGGATTGCTGAGATCCAAGAGCTCACAGACATCCACATGTGGCGTTATGTCCCCACGAACGCTAACCCAGCTGATGATCTCACACGTGGTAAGACACTGCTGCAGCTGGCAGAGCCATCCCGCTGGAGTCAGGGCCCAGCCTTTCTGCTGGAGCAGCCTGACGCCTGGCCAGCATCCCTCCAGATCACTGCGAGTAGCAGCGACGATGAAGAAAGGAAGCCGACATTCTGTGCGCACGTGGTGGCAGTCAGCAATCAGCCCGACATCACACAGTTTCAAACCTTTCAAGATCTTGTCGATGCTACAGCGCAGGGCCTACACGGGGCGGCCGGCCATCAGGGGGAGCCTCCGGCTGATACCTACAGAGAGGCTGAGATCAGCCTTTACAGAGATGCCCAAGCATCTACATTCCCAGAAGAGGTCAAAAACCCTTTCCGCAGGGAAACCCGTGCCCTCCACGAGCAGACTCCTGACCTTATCACCTGAGCTGGATGCTGACAGGGCTTCTCAGCGTTGGTGGGCGCCTGCGCCGTGGAGAGGGACTGGACCAAGAAGTAACACACCCGGTGGTTTTAGACCCCAAACACCCTCTCACTGCCCTTCTCATAAAGAAGTATGATGAAGACCTACGTCACCCAGGAGTGGAGCGGGTCTTCGCTGAGCTTCGCAGGGAAATATTGGATCCTGAGAGGACGGGAGACCATCAAGCGACATCAGCACCACTGCACACAGTGTCAGAGGTGGCGAGGGAAACCAGAGGTTCCAAGGATGGCTGACTTGCCCCCCTCCCGCCTCCGCTTGTTCAAGCCAGCCTTCACTCTACTGGTGTTGACTGTTTCGGGCCCTTCATCATCCGGGTTGGTCGTCGCAGTGAGAAGAGATGGGGCATAATATTTAAGTGCTTGACCACAAGGGGAGTCTACCTAGACCTGCTGAATAGCATTGACACGGACTCGTTCCTGATGGCACTCCGCCGGTTTGTCTCCCGGAGAGGGAAGCCCTATGAGCTGTTGTCTGACCAAGGGACAAACTTTACGAGTGGCCAGAAGGAGCTGAAGGAGGCCTTCACTGCCCTCGAGCCAGATCTGCAGTCTTTGCTTGCCAAGCAGCAAATCAGATTCCAGTTCAATCCTCCTGGGGCACCTCATTTCGGAGGCACCTGGGAGAGAGAAATAAGGTCCTTAAAAGCAGCCCTCCAGGTGACACTCGGCAGCCAGTCTGTCACAGAGGAAGTGCTGAGAACAGTCCTGACTGAAATCGAAGGGATACTGAACTCAAAACCACTCGCTTATTGTGTCATCTGATGTAGCAGATGTGGACCCAGTGACCCCGAACAGCCTTCTGATGGGGCGGCCCGACTCGTCACTACCTCAGATAGTCTACCCTGCCCTCTGAAATGCTGACACGCAAACGCTGGAGACACAGTCAGGTCCTGGCTGACCATTTCTGGTCACACTTCATCCGCAGGTACCTGCCTAGTCTTCAGCCCAGAAGCAAGTGGACCAAGGAAACCGTCAACCTCCAGACCGGAACTGTGGTGATGAATCGTTGATCCAGCGCCTGCCTCGCGCCCTGTGGCCAGTGGGTGTGGTAACCCACACTACTGCGGGAGCTGATGGGAGGATCAAGATCGGCGACAGTGAAAGTGAAGGACCGGGACTATACCAGACCTGTTTCCAGATTGGTCCCGTCTGGCAGCCCTGCCCTGAGGATGATCAGACACCACTAATCTCTTGTTCTCCACAGGACTAATTAGACTGTTATGGCCTCACCTTTGGGCAAATTTACAGTGTATATTTGGGGGCGGCATTGTTAAAAAGGCCATAGAAACTATTGTTAAGTTGCCCAGTAGAGCATGTTTCTGTTTATGACCATATATGGTATTTGCGTAGGTCATGTGACTTCACTCCACACGGTATAGTTTTAGTTTGTTGCTTCACGGCATAAATAGAGTGGCAGTTTGCTTCAAGCAATAATATCATACGATTGAATGTTGAAGTTGTTGAACTCGTGTGCGTCCATGTAAAAAACCACACACTTGCGAATCACACTGGCAAATCACACTTGCACAATCACACATGCACAACCACAATCCCACACACATACAAACATACACCCACCTACAATTCATTCAATCATTCAATACAAAGTGCAAATAATCAAACTGGATATCCAAGTCTCCATTCTTTCCCATTCTAACCGGATGCCCCTCAGTGATAACACATTTCCCGACCCCCCTCTATAACAGTGTGTGTGTCGGAAACTATTCTCCACCTTCAAAACTCTGCTCTACCCTCCTCCTCCCCCCCCAGCTACTAACCTCACTGCTGATAACTTTGCTTCCTTTTTCACAGAGAAAGTGGGCAGCCATCGGGCAACAGTTTCGACCAACCGTCCCCTCCCCTAAGGGCGCAACCGTCAATAGCTCATCTTTTCCTTCTTTCATCCCTCTCAGCGAGAGTGAGGTCTCCAAAATCCTAACAGTTAGCCGTCCAACTACATGCCCGCTGGACCCCATCCCATCCAACATCCTTCAAGCCATATCGCCTGCCGTCTTACCGGCAATAACACAGGTGATTAATGCTTCATTTAATTCTGGAACATTTCCTTCTCTTTTCAAAGTGGCTCGGGTAACGCCGCTGCTCAAGAAGCCGTCTCTCGATCCCACTCAGGTGGAAAACTATCGACCGGTCTCACTTCTCACGCTCCTATCTAAAACCATTGAGAGGGCAGCTTCCAAACAGGTCACCGAGTTCCTGTCAAGAACAATCTCCTCGATCCGAACCAGTCTGGATTCAAAAGCGGTCACTCCACCGAAACAGCCCTGTTGTCTGTAATGGAGGCCTTAAAAACAGCTAGAGCAGCAGCTCAATCTCGGCTCTCGTCCTGCTTGACTTATCAGCTGCGTTTGATACAGTCAACCACCGCATCCTTCTGTCCATACTGTCAAGTATGGGCATTTCTGGCAATGCGCACTCCTGGTTTGAATCCTACCTCACTGGGCGCTCGTTCAAGTGTCATGGCAAGGTCAGCTGTCTGTACCTCACCGCCTCACCACTGGGGTGCCCCAAGGCTCGGTGATTGGGACCACTTCTCTTTGGCCATTTACACCACCTCGTTGGGCCCTATCATCCGCTCGCATGGTTTTTCCTACCACTGTTATGCCGATGATACTCAACTGTTTCTGTCTTTCCCTCCTGAGGACACCACGGTCTCGGCGCGGATTTCGGACTGTCTCGCTGATATATCCACATGGATGAAAAATCACCACCTTCAGCTGAACCTGGCCAAAACGGAACTGATGGTCTTCCCAGCCAAACAGGTCATCCACCACAACATCAAGATCAATACTGACTCTTTATCTCTTGCTCCATCCAAAACAGCAAGAAACCTCGGGGTCATTATTGATGACCAACTGACCTTCACGGCCCACATCGCCTCTGTCTCCAGGTCGTGCCGCTTTGCGCTATACAACATCCGCAAAATCAGGCCGTACCTAACCCAGTATGCCACCCAGCTGCTGGTGCAAACCTTGGTGAGCTCCCGCCTTGACTACTGCAACGCCCTCCTAACGGGCCTGCCGGCTTGCGTGGTGAAACCACTACAAATGATCCAGAACGCGGCGGCGCGTCTGGTGTTCAACCAACCGAAGAGGGCACACGTCACCCAGTTACTCATTGACCTCCACTGGCTGTCTGTAGCTGCTCGCATTAAGTTCAAGTCACTTATGCTTGCCTACAGAGTGCTTACTGGTTCTGCTCCCACCTACCTAAATGCTCTTGTAAGGGCAAATGTTACACCCAGGACGCTGCGCTCGTCTAGTGAGCGTCGTTTGGCACTGCCGTCCGTGCAAGCACGGCAATCCAGACTATTTTCATTTGTAGTTCCACGTTGGTGGAACGAACTGCCTAGTACTACCAGAGCAGGGGCGTCCCTCTCTACCTTCAAGAAGCTTTTGAAGACCCAACTCTTCAGAGAGCACCTCCCCTCCTAACTGGCACCTGACTAGCGCTTAACTTGCACTTCAGCAGTTACATTCCTGCACTTCTTTTTCCTCTTTTCTAGGTTGTTGTTTTTCTAATTCTCATGTAAAGTAGTATTTATTGTTACACCATGCTTTTTTTATTGCTCTTAGCTTCACTGTTCTCTCCCTTGTACGTCGCTTTGGACAAAAGCATCTGCTAAATGACTAAATGTAAATGTAAATGTAAATGTGTGTGTGTTTGTGTGGGGGGGGGGGGGGTGCAAGTGGGTGTGTGTGTGTGATAAAGATGGAAAAGGAGAGTGTGTTGTAAGTGTGTGTGTGGGGGGTGGAAGGGTGTTTCTGTGTGTGTGTGTGTGTGTGTGTGTGTGTGTGTGTGTGTGTGTGTGATGAAGATGGATAAGGAGAGTGAGTTTGTGCGTAAGTAAGTGCGTAAGTAAGTGCGTTTGTAACTTACGCAGTAAGTGCGTGTGTGTGTGTAAGTTTGTAAGTGTTAGGGTGTGTGTATGTGTGTGTGTTTGTAAGTGTGTGTGTGTGTGTGTGTGCACGTGTGTTTGTGTGTGTGTGTTAAAAATAGAAAAGGAGAATGTGTTGTAAGTGTGTGTGTGTGTGTGTGTGTGTGTGTGTGTATGATTGAGCGTATAAGTGTGTGTGATTGTAAGAATGTGTGGGTGTGTGTGAGTTTGTGTGCAAGTGTGTCTGTGTGTGTATGTGATAAAGATGGCAAAGGAGAATGTGTTGTAAGTGTGTGTGTGTATTTGCAAGTGTGTGTGTGAGTTTGTGATTGTAAGAATGTTTTGGTGTGTGTGAGTTTGTGTGCAAGTGTGTTTGTGTGTGTGTGTGTGAAAGATGGAAGATGGATAAGGAGAGTGTGTTGTAAGTGTGTGTGTGTGTGTGTGTGTGTGTGTGCTTGTATGATTGAGTGTATAAGTGTGTGTGATTGTAAGAATGTGTGTGTGTGTGTGTGAGTTTGTGTGCAAATGTGTTTGTGTGTGTATGATAAAGTACTACTGTACTCCACAACATGTGTCCCATCCCCTTCAGACATGTCCCCACTCTGATCTGCATGTACACACTACTGTACTCCACAACATGTGTCCCATCCCCTTCAGACATGTCCCCACTCTGATCTACATGTAAGGTACACACTACTGTACTCCACAACATGTGTCCCATCCCCTTCAGAAGCAACAATGAAAACAACATTTTGAAAATGAAAACTGAAATTTAAATCTAATGTAAAGCTTAAAGCAGCTTTAGAAGGGGATAGGGGATGAATCTGTCACTTTGGAAAAACTCTGGATTCTCCATGGGATCCTCCAAAAGAGAAGAATGCAGCTAATGTATGATGATTGAAGAGAATGTAACAGCATCCAACCTGAGTTTCTGCAGTGTGCAGTGGGAATCCTCCAGTAAAGCACACAGCTGAGTCACTCCCAAGGCTTCTGGTAGGAGCTCACTCAGATCCAGCTCAGTCATGAGTAAGGGGTTTGAACCCACAGCTGAAGCCACAGCAGCACAGGCTTCCTCAGCAGCACTCCCCTTCAGGAACCTGTACAAATAGAGACAATAAATCTGTTGTCTGAAACAAAAGGTCATCACTGGTACTTAAATGAAAAATAAAAACACAAAAACATTACAACTTCTGCCAAGGCAGCCTTTGACAGAAATGTAAAAATCAAACTGAGCAGTCACATATGTGTTTTTCTCATGGGAAAGGAAGCACTGCTACCCACTTGTCAAGTCTATTGATTCAATAAGTCTGCTTGGCCTGGTGCAGCAGCTTTAAATCTTAAAGGCTCAGTTTTCACTGCAACAGCTGAGCTCATCCTGTCACTTTTAATATAATTGTGACCCCTTTTTCTAATGGAAGTCAGACTCAAGTCTATTCAGTTCCCTGACTAACTACTTGAATATTTAACTGACTCTGGGTTTACAGATCCAGACCACGAGGCAGGAGTGTTTGGTACAGTTATCATTACTAGATCACCATCTTGTAGGAACCTGCAGCAGCCGCCTTGGTTCATACTGAACTATTCAGATACCAAACATATGAGCCTATAGAGTTCCTCATACTTCTATAACCCCTTTTCCCCTAGTGCTATAAAATACACAGGAGTCACACTCACATCAAACAGAACAGAGTCCTGGGTTCACAACTATTGTTGGTGAGTGGGCTGGACTTCCTGTCTACCAATACATCTAGTTTTTTTAGTTATAGAATTATATCATATCTGGTATAGTATAGTATTCTATATATAAACTAAGTTATACTAAACTAATAAGTACAATGGGCATGAATCAAACAAATAGCGCGGTGCCTCCACTAAGGACATGTTATACCAGTGTACCTGGCAGGAAATATGCAAATCCTGAGATATAATTACAATGGGAGCAGTAATGCAAAAGAGTAGCTCCTATTACCAGTGCTTTTAGTCAAACAATAGTGACTGATGGGCAAACTGATGGATTTTTTAACAAATAGGAGAAATTATTTTTCCCTTTACTGTACAAATTAAATAAAGAATGTGGGTGTGTGGATGTGTGCAAAATGTATATAAATGACAAGTTCATTCAACTTTTCTAAATATGTAAATCAGCAAAATGAAATTAGAAGTTCCCTTAATTGTTGTCACCTTCGCACACATTCGTATGATCAACTGAAACGTATTAAAAACAATTGTTTCAACCCAATGCTCCTCACTAGCACACCATGAAAACCCAATAAATGCAAAATGGCATTTAAAGAAACTCAGTAAACGCAAAATGGAGTCATAAACTCCGCTAAGGAAAGGTCAAAAACGTAGATTAGCTTAGAAGATTTAAAGGTAAATTTAACATTGCATACATGTATAAACACATTTAACACACGAGTCAAAACAACAGTTTGGCAAATCTCTGTTCACGTTAGCAAGCTCGCAATACTACCTTGGGAACCATGAGGAAATCCAGAGTTCGTTGTACTCCCATTGGAGAATGAAATCAAATAAATATTAAATAAAAGTTCACTCTCGCTGTTACAGTTGTACACACGGGAGACACGAACAGTTTTCCGTCACCAAAACACTCCGTAGCAGCTACTCACGAATTACTCAGTAGTCCGTGATGCTTGACGGACAGGATGAAGTTCATGGAGGCTAACGTATTAGCTTCAGCTCCCAGCTCTGTGACGGTGAACCCAGCCCAAACTTCCTCCGAGCTTCTCTTCATCAGGCACCGTGGACAAAGTTACACAGGTAAACTAACGCTTGCTATGAAAATGAGCGGAGTCCCAGGTCTCGTTGTTGCCCGTGTCTATTTTGAATACACAATTTAATACTGCTAAACATCTCCTTAACAGACAGAAGACTACCCATTCATGCCACCTACTACAAATCCAACTTGCTCCAATAAAAAAAACGACTTCTCACACAGGATTGGGTACCGCCTTGAAAAACAACGAATTCCAGCGGAAACATACATTGCTACTAAACAAGGGAAAAGGCATCATGGTAACTGTAGTTATTTCAAGCACAAACAACACACAGTTTGAACTCCAACCACATAGCATTATCAATGAAAGAAAAGCATTAACAAAATAAATCATTTTCTTAAAGGGTCTTACATGATGTTCATCTATGGTCATTAGTGATGCCCCTAAGTCAACAGCTTGATAATGTACCACACTCAAAGACTGAGAGTTAGATTTTGTCTTGATGCCACATACATTTATTTCACTGATGTTTACTGTAAAACATGCCAAATACGTTCATCAGGACAACAGCCCATGTCTTTCTCCTGCTGAGAACTGTTCTACTTCCTGCAGGAGTTAGCGTGGATACAGCAACCACCGTTTCTAGCGCGCTGCTGCCACTTAGTGGTAGAACTGGTGTACTTATTCATGAATTAAACCCTGAACACTTCTCAAAACTTGATGCATTTTTCACTTCAGGCAATAATCTTGCGCTGAGGGTGCTACAATAACATATGAGGTGTGGCTATTAAATAATGAGACTAATGCTATATGTCAATCGTAATGAAAAATACTAATTATACTCATAGAACTCGTACAGTGCATCCGGAAAGTATTCACAGCGCTTCACTTTTTCCACATTTTGTTATGGTACAGCCTTATTCCAAAATGGATTAAATTCATTGTTTTCCTAAAAATTCTACACACAATGAAAAGAAAAAGGTTTTTTGACATTTTTGCAAATCTTTTAAAAATGAAAAAAAAAAAAAATCACATGAGCACCGACGCTCCCCATCCAACCTGATGGAGCTTGAGAGGTCCTGCAAAGAAGAATGGGAGAAACTGCCCAAAAATAGGTGTGCCAAGTGAAGGAACCAGAAATTAAGATTTAGAGTTCATAATGATATACCATAGTCAATACATATTATATCTAGTTGTAATTGTGCTTTCATTTAGACATAATTTAGAATGTAAGCATTTCTGATTGACCTGGGGTAGGTGTGAAGCCTGTGAGTTCAGATCCCTTGGAGCTCAGCTGGAGATCGTGCCCATTTCCTCTGTGAAGCAAATGGCCTCACAGACTCAGTGTCTCCAAGGCCTAATGAATAGAGGGTGACACCCCTAAAGGTGCCAGTATGGTACTCAGACTCCGTTACGGATGGGCGGGCCGCCGGATAGGACGGATTAATTAGCATTTCTGTTGCCTTTATGGTTCTCCGAAGGCTGGGGGTGCTGAAAACAATTCACCGCCAGAACAGTAGGTGGAGATGCGTTTTTTTGTCGAAAACACGTTGCTTTGTTGCGTCTTTGTAAGTTAGAAATTGTCGTTGTTTATCTCCCACCTCTCATCACACGTGTGACCCTCCTACCAGCTGTCACTAGTCAGACGATAAGTGCAGCAGGTGTAGTCACATGATATTATATTCAAGAGTGTGTTTAATGCTATATAACCACCTGAAAGGGCAAACTTATCTCTATCATGGTAGGTATTATTTGTGGGGAAAATAGTAGTACTCTATAACAAAATTATATGCTTTTCTTATATACAATATTAAAACTATTAAAAAACGATTCCCTGAAATGAATACGTTCTTATTTTCTTTGGTATTTTTGTCATATTCAGATTTGCAATGATGATTGCTGGGTAATATGTATGTTGTGGTCCAATGTCAAGTCTCTATTTTATCATGTGACGAGACGATGGTAGGCTATAGCTAGTTTAGGCACAGCATCTGAACGTCAAGACCGACAAGCTGACAGTGTTGTACAAGTTCACACCTCTCATGAACCAGTTCAAAGTTCAGTTCAAACAAGTAAACATGAATAGTTCACGTTCATAGTTCACCATTTAAATTCTGAACCAGTTCATAGTTCAGTTCAGTTCATAGTTTTAGAGTGGAAAGTGAGAATGAAAGACTTCACTTGTTTTTTATAGAAAACTTTATCCATCACTACCCTTTGCCTTAAACTAAACTTCATGTGTATCAATTACTAAAATAATAATATTTTTTTTATTATTATTGCAACCACCCTGTCAATTTCCCCCTACCACAGCGTTTCTCGAAGTGTGGGGAGAGCCCAACTGGTGGGTCGCAGAGACGTGACAGGTGGGGGCAAATGGAGATGAGCAGGAGATTTTCCTGTTGCAATGTCTTCCTTTATAGACAGTAACGATAATATACCCCCATCGCACTAAACAACCACACTCAAACAAAGAAATATTGTATTGTTAGAAACAATAGCAGGGCAGAGCACACGGATAATCCATAATCAGCATCTTGGCAAATTGAGAGACTGCGGCCTGCGCGATAAAGCATTCCATATTTAAAACATCTTAATAAGTAGTAAAGTCAACTTGTCTCCTTCACATGATGGAGAAGTTCGTTTATTGACACATATTTTAAGGACGGCCACAGCGCTTTAAAACGAAGTGTTTATAAGTTACATTATTCAAAGGTGGAAGGTTGGTCAGTAATCAGTCTAGAGAGATAACTGAACAAAACTCTACTCCCTTGCCTCACGGGTGCAATACCATATGCCGTTTAATCATATTTGATAGAATGAAGGACAAATGAGTTGTGAATAATATCACCGAGTTTGAAAGGTATTGGTCCGGTAATAGCCGCGTGACAGCTGTGTGTTTTAAGCAAATACAATGTGTGTGCGCCGAGTTGCGTAGAGGCCGAGAGCGGTATTGCAGAAAAATTATAACTCGCAGCATATTGAAAAAAAGAACTCCATTTTTTGGAGCTGTGAACTTAGTTCTAAATTTTGAATTATAAACTATGAACTGAACTAGTTCATTCTAAAATTTGTGAACTATGAACTGAACTAGTTCATGTAGAAAGTGAACTTTCCCAACACTGGAACATGTTTGCTTCATATAATGCAGAAGTTCGTTTTTGAGAGTAAATTAACTGTCATCTGGAGAGTTTAAAACGACACTTAATGAGGGGAAATGTACTGTATGGAGATATTTCTATCGGAAGACTTCATAGTCGATGTGGATTCTAATGAGGCTGTTTGATATGTCCAATATAAGAAGTGTGAAGCTTTAATGAAATATGATTGATGCCATCTTCTTTCTCCACAACAACATGGATTAAACCTCGATGGTTGGACTATGTAGATAGTTTTATAAGGAATGTGGCCATGTACTTAGCCTACATTTTTCAAGAAAAAAACTGATCTTCAATGGTAAGACTTGTTTTATTCGTGCCTCTTCTGGTGTAGCATATAACGTGAGTTTTATTTAGGCATATACAGATGCCTAGCGTGTGTAATGTGTAGGCCATTTCATTCCGATCTTGCAATGTGAATAATTTTATTTCAATATGCTTATCTCCCTCTTGTGCGCGCTTGTGAGTTTAACGGGGCTTGTTTGTGTGAGCGACTAAATATTTTATTTGCTGTTGGGCGTTTTTTGAGAATAAAATAACTTCACATTTAGGATAACAGCCTTCTTCCTGTTGCGGGAATTTGTTTGTATCCTAGCTGTCACAACGTGATTACAGGCGGCAAATGCATCATAAAGCAAGTTTAAAAGAAATTAACTGTATGGAGATACAGGCTATTTCTGTCAGATGGCATCATAGTCGATGCAGATTCTAATGAGGCTGTTAGATATGTCCCATGATATGATATGAATGAATATGTCCAAAGGTTGTTTGGACAAAATGTTTTAATTGCTGTCTGCTCCTGCCGGGCTCTGGCACTACTCTGTCAGATGCTGGCGCTCATGTGGGTTTTAAATATGGCGGTATTGTGATATATAGGGAATGAAACAGGAAACAGTCGCAGTCTTTAGTGTCCAGCTCTACCGCTGCAGAATTGGCAGTCATTCGCGCATCTTTGTAATCTTTTAGCGATGTGTTATAGAGGTGAGGATATTTCCGGACCTCTTCCGCAATGCGCTCTTCGATGTTCGTGATCATAGACATATATATGTCTATGTTCGTGATCTCCATCTTCTTAAGTTTTTTTGTGGATTTTAAACATGGCGGTATTGTGATATATAGGGAATGAAACAGGAAACGCGAGGTCCAGAAATGTGAGATTCCGGAAATGATGTCGTTTGGAAATGATGTCGTAGCGGACCAATCACGGCCAAGGGGTATCCGTCGCTGTACAGCACGGCATGACGGATCGACAGGAATTTCAACGGTGCACGGGAGAGCTCTCCGAGGGCCCCGGAGACGACGGAGAGGGCGTTCCTGGGTGTTCCTTCTATGTGTAGGCCCTTCCCATGTGTCCGTAATCTTGAAGTACGGAGTATCATATAACGGCCCTTATACTGAGTGCATTTAACTGCAATCTTTCACTGGATAATCAGATGAGTCTGAGGTGAAGTTATGAGTGGGACTTCAGGCTTTGTCTCCCTTGGAATGGCCACCATTGTACAAGATTAAACCTGTTTCCTGACTGATCATAACTAAGACTGGGTCTCCAAATATATGGTGTAAAATGAATACTATCACAAGCTTGTAGCATCATACTCAAAAAGACTTGAGGTTGTAATTGCTGCCAAAGGTGCTTCAACAAAGTGTTCAGCAAAGGCTGTGAATACTTATGTACATATTGTATTTTTGTTCTTTATTTTTGATAAATTTGCAAAAGATTATGGGGTATTGAGTGTAGATTGATGAGGGAAAAAATGACTTTAAACGATTTGAGCATAAGGCTGTAACATAACAAAATGTGGAAAAAGTGAAGCGCTGTGAATACTTTCCGGATGCACTGTGTATACTCGTAATAACAGTCTCATTATTTAAAACCCACACCTTGTATGTCCATGTGCAGGATTTGAACTCTTTGAAAAACAGAACAGCTGTGTAATATTCTTGATATACATTTACCTGAGATTTTTCAGTTTACATTGCAGGTCCTCCTTTAGGTCTAAAAGCAGTTTGACTCCTGATTCCCCTGGATCATTTCCTCTGAGATCCAGCTCTCTGAGATGATTGGGATTTAACCTCAAGGCTGAAGCCAGACTAGCATAGCCGTCCTCTGTGATACTGCAGTCTGAGAGTCTAAAGTGAAAATATAGTCATAATTTGGTCAAGGCCAACACAACAAGACATTTACAGTGTATTTAAAGTAAGACCATTTTTGTAGCCAAATTGAAGGGATCAGCAGTTTACGACGTGAGGTATATTGGATGACAGATCATTTGAAAGGTTGAAAATAATGCACACTGAGGTGGTATTACCGCCCAAAATGCAGTTCACAGTTATAAATGCATAGTGCTATGGTCAAGGTCCCATTGTTAATTACCTGAGCACAATTATTTTGAAACATATACTCAGACATAAACATGTCTGAGTCCTCCAGATTTTCAATTAAATAGTTTGTAATCTCATGGTTTTCTGATTGTCTAAACATTTTATCCCAAAATATACTTGATATAAGTTTCATATGACCTTGTGCCATTCTTTCAGTGAGCTGTTAGCATGGAAAGGAAAAGTCCATGTATGTCTGAAACTTTACATGATTTGAAAAAGTGTGTAAGAAATACTGTTTGTCTGTCTGTAATAATGAGGATACTTTTCACTTAATATATTTCATCAAGAAATTGTATGTGTGTGTGTGTGTGTGTGTGTGTGTGTTTGTAAGTGGATTGGTTTGTATGTGTGTGTGTGAAAGATGGAAAAATAGAGTGATAAGAAGTGTTTACTGCTGAATTAATAGTGACCCTTTACATGTGAAGAGGATGACAGTTCACCATCACTGTCAAATTCACTGATATCAACTCAGTATTTGGTCTTGTGATACTCACCCTAGTATCTCCAGTTTACAGTTGGGATCCTCCAGAAGAGATGAAAGATGCTTCACTCCTGAGTCCTGCTTTATTCCCACTCAGCCACAGCTCTCTTATGTGTGAGGGGTTTGATATCAGTGCTGATGCAAGAGAACTGAAGCCCTCTCCTGTAATACTGCAGTATGTCAGGCTGTAGAGAGAAAATGAATTTTGTTTTTCTGTATGTGTGTGAGTGTTTTGTAAGTGTGTCTCTGTGTGTGTGTGTGTTTGTAAGTGTGTGTGTCTCTGTGTTGTTAAGTGTGTGTATGTGTGTGTGTGGATGGGGGGGGACGTGTAAGTGTGTGTGTGTTTGTAAGTCAGTGTGTAAGTGTGTGTATATATATATATATATGTGTTTGCAAGTATGTCTCTCTCTGTGTGTTTGTGTGTGTGTGTGTGTGTGTGTGTGTGTAATGAGTTTGTCTTATGATACTCACTCTAGTTTCTCCAGTTCACAGTTGGGATCCTCCAGAAGAGAAGAAAGATGCTTCACTCCTGATTCTCCTGCTTTACTCCCATTCAGCTGCAGCTCTCTCATGTGTGAGGGGTTTGATCTCAGTGCTGATGCAAGAGAACTGAAGCCTTCCTCTGTAATACTGCAGTTTGAGAGGCTGTAGAGAGAAAAGGAAAACATTTTTTTTCTATATGTTTGTGTGAGTGTTTGTAAGTGTGTGTGTGGGTGTGTGTATAAGTGTGTGTGTTTGTAAAAGTGCATGTGTGCAAGTGTGTTTGTGAGTGTGATGAAAATGGAAAAGGAGAGTGTGTTGTAAGTGGGTGTGTGATAAAAATGGAAGAGGAAAGTGAGTGTGTGTGTGTGTGTGTGTGTGTGTGTGTCTATATATATACATCTAGTGTGTGTGTTAAGTTTGTATACATGAATGTGTGTATTTGTGTTTGCATCTGTGTTTGGAAGTGTGTATGTTTGTTTGTCTTTATGTGTGTGTGTGTAGGTGTGTGTGCGTGTGTGTGTAGGTGTGTGTCTCTGTGTGTGTGTGTGTGTGTGTTTGTAATAAAGATGGAAAAGGAGAGTGATATGAAGTGTTTACTGCTGAATTAAGTGACCCTTTACATGTGAAGATCATGACAGTTCACCATCACTGTCAAATTCACTGATATCAACTCAGTATTTGGTCTTGTGATACTCACCCTAGTATCTCCAGTTTACAGTTGGGATCCTCCAGAAGAGAAGAAAGATGCTTCACTCCTGAGTCTCCTGCTTTACTCCCATTCAGCTGCAGCTCTCTCATGTGTGAGGGGTTTGATCTCAGTGCTGATGCAAGAGAACTGAAGCCTTCCTCTGTAATACTGCAGTTTGAGAGGCTGTAGAGAGAAAAGGAAAACATTTTTTTTCTATATGTTTGTGTGAGTGTTTGTAAGTGTGTGTGTGGGTGTATGTGTGGTTGTAAGTGTGTGTCTCTGTGTGTGTGTGTGTGTGTGTGTGTGTGTGTTTAAGTGTCTATGTAGGTATGTGTGTGTGTCTGTGTGTTTGTAAGTGAGTGTGTGTTTGTGTAATGAGTTTGTCTTATGAAGATGGACAAGGAGAGAGAGATAGATATGAAGTGTTTAGTGCTGAATTAATAGTGACCCTTTACATGTGAAGAGCATGACAGTTCACTATCAGTGTCAAATTCACTGATATCAACTCAGTATTTGGTCTTGTGATACTCACTATAGTTTCTCCAGTTTACAGTCCGGATCCTCCAGAAGAGAAGAAAGATGCTTCACTCCTGAGTGTCCTGCTTTACTCCTACTCAGCTGCAGCTCTCTCATGTGTGAGGGGTTTGATCTCAGTGCTGATGCAAGAGAACTGAAGCCTTCCTCTTTAAAACTGCAGTCTGACAGGCTGTAGAGAGGAAAGGGGAAACATTTATTTTTCTGTATTTGTGTGTGAGTGTTTGTAAGTGTGTGTCTCTGTGTTAGTAAGTGTGTGTGTCTGTGTGTTGTTCATTGTTTGTGTGTGTGTGTGTGTGTGTGTCTAAGTGTGTGCAAGTGTGTTTGTCTCTGTCTGTGTGTCTCTATCTGTGTGTGTGTGTGTGTGTGTCTGTGAGTGAGTGTGTGTGTAATGAGTTTGTCTTATGGAGATGGACAAGGAGTGATAGATAGATATGAAGTGTTTACTGCTGAATTAATAGTGACCCTTTACATGTGAAGATCATGACAGTTCACCATCACTGTCAAATTTACTGATATCAATTCAGTATTTGGTATTGTGATACTCACTGTAGTTTCTCCAGTTTTGAATTGGGATCCTCCAGAAGAGAAGAAAGATGCTTCACTCCTGAGTCTCCTGCTTTATTCCCATTCAGCCACAGCTCTCTGATGTGTGAAGGGTTTGATCTCAGTGCTGATGCAAGAGAACTGAAGCCTTTCTCTGTAATACTGCAGTTTGTCAGGCTGTAGAGAGAAGAAAAACATATTTAATATCCGTTTACTGTTGGCACTTCCATTCATAATAACACTTACCACAGTAGACAATGACTTAAGTCATAATTTCAGGAGTCTAAATATAAATATATATATGATACTCTTGACATTTTATATCCATCTGAGCGAGAGAACTTCTGAAGTTCGTTCAATGAGCTTTTATCATTGAAATCTTCAAGTCTATAAATGTCTGTAACAATGGGGATATTTGATCAAGAAATTAAAATATACAAAATGTCTCCAAAAACTCATTACTAGGGAATACTGAAGAATTAAAATGTCTTACCTGAGTCTCTCCAGTTCACAGTTTGGGTTCTCCAGTCCACTACAGAGTTCTTGGATCCCAAACTCTCCAATATTGTTGTCACTGAGATCCACATTTTTCAGTTTTGAAGATGCTTTGCTGAGGATACATGCCAGTGTTGCACAGCTCCTTTCAGTGAGCCCACAGCTATTGAGCCTTAAGGGGAAACAGCCACCAGTGACTATAAGCTCAATGAAAAGGACACTGCTGCTGTCTGTGTATTAGTGTTGTGCTTCTAAACCAATTAAAAAATCAGACAAAATGTTTCTTCACTTATCAGAATTAAAAATGGACACTCAATCGATGGAGGAGTTGTGAAAAGCTGTGGGATCAAAACAGTTCTCAGGGCAACTTTAATGGGAAAATGTGATTAAATTGCAACAAAAGCCCATTTCATTCAAACTTAGTCACATTATACCCTATGCCAATAGTGAGATAATCCACCCCCTCTAGTCAATCACATGTTTATTTGCATTAGAAGATTTTATACGAATTTCAAGTGTTTTTAGTCAGGGTTCATTATTCGAATGGTCAAAATGTGCATTAAAAAGTTAGATGGAAACACAGCTAGAGTCATTAACCCCTCCCATCTTGAGAATACAGACTGCCATCATACTTACTGAGCCTTATGAGATTCTTCCACTACTGGCTGCAGCCTTAAGAGTCCTTCATCAGATCTGATGTACTTCTTCAAGTCAAACACATCCAGCTTCTGTTCTGATGTCAGCAGCACAAACACTAGAGCTGACCACTGGGCAGGTGAGAGTTCAGCTCCAGAAAGTGTCCCAGCACTCAGGAAGCTCTGGACCTCTTCCACTAAGGAGTGATCATTGAGTTCATGCAGGCAGTGGAAGAGGTTGATGACCCTTTCTGATGAAGGAACCTCCCTGATCTTTTCCTTAATGTAACTGATTGTTTCTTCATTGCCCATCTGATTTTGTCCTCTCTGTAGTAGGCCATGCAGGAGGGTGTGGTTAGACTCCAGAGAGAGGCCAAGAAGGAAACGGAGAAATAGGTCTAAGCGTCCATCTTCATGCTCCAAAGCTTTGTCCACGGCACTCTTGTGTAAGATGATCATGGATTCCTCCATTGAAGGAGACACATTCAATATCCTTTTCCAAAGAGTAAGGGATTTTTCAGGAGCTTGGTGTCTGGATATTATGTCTTTCCCTTTAACTGCCATCATCAAAAACACATACAAAGCTGCAAGATACTCCTGGACACTTAAATGCACAAAGCAGAAAACCTTTCCTTGATAAAGCCCTGATTCTTCTTGAAAGATCTGGGAGCAGATGCCAGAGCATACTGCTGCCTCTCTGACATCAATGCCAGACTCTTTTAGGTCTTCTTCATAGAAAATCAGATTACCCTTCTCTAACTGTTCATATGCCAACTTTCCAAGACCAAGGATAACTTTCTGGTTCCACGGTGGATCAAGGTCCTGCACATTTTCAAACTTTAAGCTCCTCTGTTTGGTTTGGAAAATAAAGAAATAGGTATACATCTCTGTCAAAGTCTTTGGAATCTGTCCACCTCCTGAAGAGCCAAGAATCACTGCAAGAACAGTAGCAGCAATCCAGCAGAACACTGGTATGTGGCACATAATGTGGAGGCTCCTTGATAATTTGACGTGAGAGACGACTCTGCTGGCAAGATTCTGATCACTGATCCTCTTCCTGAAGTACTCCTCCTTCTGTGGGTCATTGAACCCTTGTACCTCTGTGACCCGGTCAACACACTCAGGAGGGATTTTATTGGCTGCTGCTGGTCGAGAGGTAATCCAAAGTAAAGCAGAGGGGAGCAGATTACCCTTGATGACATTTGTCAGGAGTACGTCCAATGAGGTGACCTCTGTCACATCAGTCAAACTATCATTTTTCTGAAAGTCTAGTTGGAGTCGACATTCATCCAAACCATCACAGATGAACAACACTTTGCACTTCCCTTGGCTGGGAAAAGTTGACTGCTTTATTTCTGTGAAGAAGTGGTGGAGGAGATCCATCAAAGAGAGCTGTTTTTCTCTCATGAGGTTGAGCTCCCTAAACAGCAGTGGAAATATGAAGTGGATATCCTGGTTTTCTTTTCCCTCTGCCCAGTCCAGGATGAACTTCTGAACTGAAACAGTTTTACCAATGCCAGCAACTCCTTTTGTGACGACACTTCTGATTGGTTTGTCTTCGCCAGGTAAGGGTTTAAAGATGTCACTGCATTTGATTGATGTCTCCTGTCCAGCTGGTCTCTTGGATCTTGACTCAATCTGTCTGACTTCATGCTCTTCATTTACTTTTCCACTTCCTCCCTCTGTGATGTAGACCTCTGTGTAGACCTTGTCTAGAAGAGCAGAGCTTCCTTGCTTGCGTATTCCTTCAAACACACTCTGGTACTTGTTCTTGAGATTTCTTTTTTAGCTCAGTCTGACAAACTACGTCCAGCTCATCTATTTCACAAAATATTAAAACATAATAATGTTTTGTAAGCCACTGACACCAAAATGTAATAATTACTTTGTTGCTAATGCAGCTACAAATCAATACAAATGCAAGAGAAGGAAGAATTCTTACTTTGTTGCAGTTTGTCAGCGAGATCTTTCAGCTTCATATTCCTAAGGAAGTGCAGTGCCATCTTCAGAGCCCCTTCTCTGACATCACTCTCATCATCCTCTTTACTCTCAAAGTTCTCTTGGTAATCTGGACTCAGCATCCTCTTGAATGTCTTCAGTTCATTCTTCACAAAGGTGATGATCTTCTCCTCTAACACCTAAAGTACAAATATTTGGTCACACTTTGCATTGCATGAATCTTGTTAAATGGTCATTATGCCATAGAACCATAGTACCAGAACATTTACAGACTGTACTTATGTTTATCTCAACCTTAATGGTAGCACTTTAGTTAAAAGGTGCCCTAATAAGCATTTTAGAACTCATTCATAAACACTGAATAATGTGTTTTTTAAGACCTTATATCAGTAATCATCAACTGATAAAATGTTTATAATGGAAGAAATTACACTGTATTGACTTGGGGAAAAATATGACAGCAAGAACTACTCATGTTATGGGTTTATCATAGTACACAGTTAATCATCACACATAGTTTATCCATGACACAAGCATCGTTTGTGTCAATATGTTGTTTATGTTATGGAAGATGTTATGTCACCTAGTGAATACTGACATATGCTCTTCATAAACACATATGTTGCTTTTTAAACATGTTTTAAATGTTTATGAAAGTGATTTAAAATCTTTTCTCATTTAGTTACCCTTCAACTAAAGTGTTATTGTGCAAGTATCAATATGCTAGTACTTAATGATACTCAGCATGATCAATTATACAACACTGCTCTTTTGTAGTGTTGCTACAATGTTAGAAGGCATCTGTAGAAAAGTGATGCAGCTTTTCACTTAGTTCACTCTTCACTGGGATTGATCTAGGCTATGATGTAGCAGTAACTATTGGGTTTACTGTGAGATAAGTCTGCTTTAACTGCTGCTTCTACTCTACAGATTGACTTGTAGTAGAGACATGATGTAGCAGTAGCCATTACTGTGATATAAGTCTGCTTTAACTGCTGTTTATACTCTACAGATTGACTTGTAGTGGAGACATGCTGTAGCAGTAGCCATTGGGTTTACTGAGATAAGTCTACTTTAACTGCTGTTTCTACTCTACAGATTGACTTGTAGTAGGGACATGCTGCCTGAATGTACAGGCCTGATTCTAGTCGGGTGAATCTTGGGAGGAAGTAGAGATTCAAAAGCATTACAAGGCAGTACATGTGCATGCATGAAGTCCATCAATAATATAGAATATTTAAAATAATCTAAGCAAATAACTTTGGAGAAAATGGCTTAGCCCTTCTGATAGGGAAAGGATAAGGAGCCTTATGTGAGCCATGACTATACAATAAGTGCTCTGTGAAATTAACACAAGGATCATTTTATATTAACATGTCTATCCAAAGGACATACAGATATCAAATGTTAAATCATATCACTGCAGCAATATTCATTATTGTTGAGTTGTGGTGCACTGTTGCTGCAGCTACCGTTGCATTCGGATGAAAGAATAAATGATGGAGTTATCTTTAGCCGTTCTTGCCGTATTTATTGAACAGGCTTCTGACACATCAGTCTCACGGTCAGAGCTAACTTCAACTGACTAACATATGGCAAATCGGCCTTTATAGCCTGTACCCTAGCGCCACCCTGTGGCGTAACCATATATACATACCACAGTACAGCATTACATTACATTACATATACATCTGAGTACATAATGAACATATCTCAACACCCCCACTTGTACTCAGGTTGCTATACTTCAAGCAAAAGAAACACAGAAAAACAGAATGAATGTGAACCTCTGTCATACACATATCACTCTCCAAAAAGAGCACTTGCAAACCTCTTCAGTTTCAACTTATTTACAGGTTTGGTCATTACATCAGCAATCATGTTATCGGTAGAACAATACATCAAAATCACCCTTCCCTCAATCACAGTCGACCTGATAAAGTGGTACTTTATGTCAAAGTGTTTACACCTCTGTCTGTTTACAGGGTTTTTGGCAAGAGCTATTGTCCCCTGATTGTCCTCATGTACAATAGTTTGTGTGTAATTGTAGTTATCTATACCCCCTAGTAACTGCTCCAGGTATAGACACTCCTGTATGGTTGAAGCCAGTGCCATGTATTCTGCCTCGCAGGTGGATAGCGCAACTGTGGGTTGTTTTCTAGTCTTCCACGAGACTAGAGAGCTGTTCTGACTAAGACTGACACAGTATCCTGTGGTACTGCGTCTGTCACTGGTATCAGCCGCCCAGTCAGCGTCACTGTAGGCTTGTATACCTAGCTCCTCACTGTCATTTCTCCTAAAGCTTAACCCTTTCTCTGCAGTGCCTTTGAGATACCTTAGTACGTGCTTCACAGTGACCCACTGCTCCTCTGTAGGCTCTGCAAAGTACTGTGATAATCTGCTCACTACAAAACTTAAATCTGGTCTGGTACAAGTAGTCAGGTATATAAGACTACCTACAGCCTCCCTGTACATCCTGACATCTTCCATCTTTACTGCATCATCAGTATACTCTAGCTTCTGCTCACAGGGTGTTTCTCTGGTCCTACAATCTTGCATATTAAAACGCTGTAGTATCTTGTTAGTGTACCTTTCCTGTGACATCTTTACACACCCATCTGATTGACTGAAATCAATACCCAGAAAATGTTTGAGTTTGCCTAAATCTTTCATCTTAAACTTTTCTGCGAGCATCTCTTTCACCTCTTTCAGTCTCTCTTCATTGCTTGCTGCAATGATCAAGTCATCGACCCATGTGATTATGATCAACTTCCCTTCTTTTGACTCTTTGGCATAAACACAGTGGTCGGCTGGGTTTTGTGTGAATCCATCCTCAGTAAGGCAATTGTGCAAAACCCTATTCCAATTTCGGCCGGACTGTTTAAGACCGTAAAGGGATTTCTCTAGCTTATAAACTATACCCTCTTTTTCTTCATAACCCTCTGGTGGATTGATGTAGATCTCATAATCTATGGGAGCGTGCAAGTATGCAGTTTTCACGTCCATTTGGTGCAGGAGTAAATTCTCCTGTGCAGCTTTTTGTAGCACCACCCTTACACTCGTCATGTCTGCCGTGGGTGAAAACGTCTCCCCATAGTCTACTCCCATTCTCTGGCTGTAACCCTTGGCCACAAACCTTGCTTTGTATTCGTCTCTCCCATCTACATCAGTCTTGATGGCGTAAACCCATCTACCCCCCACTGTCTCCTTGCCTATTGGCAGTGCTGTCGGGGTAAAGGTCTTGTTCTCGTTTAAGGACTGGATTTCCTCATCCATGGCCTTTGCCCATTCTTTTGAGTTAGCTGACCCCATTGCCTCCCCAAATGTCTGTGGAATGCCACACACCGCTCTACAGCAGTAGTCTACTGTGATATGAACCGCATCACTAACACAGTTTTCAGTTATGAACTCATCTAAGTGACTCGGCTTCCTTCTTTCTCTAGTTGGATACCTTCTACTCTCTGGTTCACCACTTGTCACACTCTGTTGTGTTTGATTATGGTCACTAGACCTCGCTTCTGTACCTGGACTATCACTATTTTCTGTTTTCCTACTCACCCCCTGCGCGGTTCCACTAGTCCTGGGTCTCACAGTGTCATCATAGCTATCACTTGGATCTGGCTCACATGTCTGTGTTTGTTTTTCCCCAGTTGACTGCCTCACAAACTTTACTAGTCTGTGTTTTTGTACTTTGTTTGTATCTGGATGATACACCAAATACGCTGGGCTGTTCTTGTCGTGACCTACAAAATGCCCCTGATCACATCTGGAATCAAGCTTCCCTTTGCTCTGTTTGTACGTGTAACATACAGACCCAAACTTTTGCATTTTGGATACATTGGGCTTTTTGTCTGTTAGCAGCTCATAAGGAGTCTGCCCTGTACGTCTGTTAAAACATCTGTTCCGTACCATTGCTGCTGTTTGTACAGCGTAGGGCCATAGCTGCTTTGGTAATGCACTTTCAACTATCATGCACCTACCCATCTCAATAAGAGTACGCCAACCCCTCTCTGCTGTTCCGTTCTGGTGTGGGGAATAAGGAGCTGACGTTTCATGTCTGATCTTATTTTTCCTCAACACTGCTTGGAAATCACTGCATGTAAACTCTGTTCCGTTGTCGGATCTGATGCACCTCACCTTCCCATAAGGGGATATATCTGCTAGGAACTTTTCCGTAGCCTGTACTGTGTCACTTTTCTTCTTTAGAAAATAAACAAACACTGCGCTTGAGTAATCATCAGTAAATGATTGCACATATTTGTAACCATCTCTCGACTCAGTGGCTACGGGACCTGCAAGATCTGTGTGTACCATCTGTAAGGGAGCCTTTGCTCTGGTATCAGGGTCCCTATTTCTGGTTTGGGCAAACTTTCCCTGAATACACACCTCACACTCTTGTTCGGGCCTACCCGTTTTGCCTTTGATCTGCATACCTACAACAACATTTTGCAACTTAAGAACATCGTCATAGTTACAATGGCCTAATATTTCATGCCATGTCTGTATGTCGTGACAGGCATTACACTTATCATTAGATTCAGATTCAGTATGCAAATAATACAGCTTTCCATACACATGAATGTTAAATCTGGTACCACCTCTGGTTATCAGGACATCTTTATCTTCTTTGAAGACAACCGTAGCTCCACTCGTAGTAGCTGCCTTCACCGAGAAGATGCTCTGGGGATATGACGGTACGAACAAAGCGTCTCTCAGTGTCGCCTTTCGTCGCTGTCCGTTGCTGTCGATGAGGGAAACCTCAGCATTCCCCCTCCGCTGAGCAATCCCGCTGCACCGGGTGCCGTCTGCCAGCTCGACAATGTGCGTTTCTGGCCTGAACGCGCTGTCGAAACTCTTGAACACGGTTATGTCAGTGATGACATGAGAAGTAGCTCCCGTGTCCACCATCAGACCCCTCTCTTGGATGCTGCGCGCCGGCTGCCGCTGGGTTCTGATTCCTCCGTCTCTCACCGTGAACGCGTAGTCCTCGTCGGCATCTTCTGAGACTTTACTCACACCATCTTGTTTGTCCTTACGCCTACACGTGGCATCTTTGTGTGTGTCACTTCTGCAAAAACTACACCATGTCTTCTGTCGACACGCTCTCGCTCTGTGGCCTTTGATGCCACACATGAAACATAACATTTCTGTGTCTTCTTTGTTCCAGCCACGGGCGACCGTTTTGGCGGGACGCCTTCCACTCTTCCCTTGAGTCTTCATCACACTGTCGCTAGACTCAGCTGCGTTTATCTTCTCTGTTTCTTCAAAACTTCGTAGTTTAGTCTTGAATTCTGCAAACGTGATGTTATCGTCCGTATGTGCCACATGTATTGCAAATGGCTTAAAACTCTCAGGCAGTCCTTTTAAGACCATAGCCACTAGCAATCCGTCTCCCTAACGTTTGACCCGCGTTCCTCAGCGCTGTGATGGCGGTTTCTGCTCTGATGATATAGTCCATTATACTCTCATGGTTTGCCTTCTGAAGCGATGTCAACGTGGTGTACAAGTTGATTATACGGGGCTTTCCCCTCCCTGCATAATACTCTCTCAATATTTTCAGAGCTTTTCTTCCTTCATTGGGCGCATCCCTCATAACTAACGAGAGGCTTTTGTCATCCAACAATAAAATTAGCTCTGCATATGCGTCAGCATTTTTACCTGCATCTGCTGCTATCTCTCGTGCTGACGTCGGTTCTCTCAGAACAGTGTCCTTTAGTCCATTCAAATGGAGATATCCCAACAATTTGGTTTCCCAAATCTCATACTTGGTCTCATCTCCGTCGAATGTCGGTCGAGGCAACCTGCTCATCCCTCGTTGTTCCATCATGCAAGCTTGCTCTTCTCCTTAGCTAGCTGCCCGTTAGCACGCGGTTCGTTGCGACTTTCTAACTGTCAAACTTTTCTTCCGAACGACTCCTGGGCCCATAACCTGTTGAGTTGTGGTGCACTGTTGCTGCAGCTACCGTTGCATTCGGATGAAAGAATAAATGATGGAGTTATCTTTAGCCGTTCTTGCCGTATTTATTGAACAGGCTTCTGACACATCAGTCTCACGGTCAGAGCTAACTTCAACTGACTAACATATGGCAAATCGGCCTTTATAGCCTGTACCCTAGCGCCACCCTGTGGCGTAACCATATATACATACCACAGTACAGCATTACATTACATTACATATACATCTGAGTACATAATGAACATATCAGCTGATTAGGGATGCACGATATTGAATTTTAGCCGATATCCGATATGCCGATATTTACAAGCTCATTTTGGCCGATTGCCGATGCCGATACCGATATATACACCTCAGCTTTTTAATTATTGAAAAGTCTCTCCTGTACTAGAATTAATCTGTTATTATGATAGGGTATTGCTGTAGATACAGGACATTAAAAACTTGATTTGTATCATTTTAGAAATAGACGTTCACTCATGAAAACTATTGAAATGATTTCAAATATGGCAGATTTATTTATATTTTCACGTCACAATGTTCATACTTGAACAGTACCTCCTTGAACAACTACACTCTGGAAATGCAACTTGGCTAACTTGGCAAGCTAACGTTGGTTAACTGACTTCCAGTTTCATAACATCCCTTCTATGATTTCTAGACTAATCTATGTAAGGTTATTGCCAAGTTAGCTATATAAATTCCATATATGCAAAAGTAAGCCATGTACAGATAGCGTGGGCTCGTGACATACCGTTTCACATCCCATCAAATGAGATCATCAACTTCGCTGGTGTCACGTAGCATGCAAGCTAACTAGCTAGTGTTGTCTAGCTAACTAGCAACTTATTAACTTCTATTAGCGCGCGACAGGTAATGTTGCAAAGCGTTGCACGCGGGTGGTCTGCATCTATGCATGCAACCTACGTTACGGCCAAGCTGTCGTCTCCTCTTCCATCTCCTGAAAAGTTTCCTGACAAATAGCATGTCAACATCCTCTGATACTGTGAAGTACTGCCACACAGCCGACATGTTGAATTACGTTGTTGGCGCTCATAGAAACCAAAACATTTGCTTCCCGTGCGCATAATTTAAACATCACCTTATCGGCGAGGTACATCGGCAGAAATGTTCACATCTGCAGATGCTGATAATTAAGTTTTTAAGCTTTTATCTGCAGATACCGATGTCGTGCCGATATTATCGTGCATCCTTACTGCTGATCATGTCTGTGTTTGCTGCATATGATATGATCTGTATCCATTATCATTATTGATGAGTACGTGTGTGTTTGCTGCAGATGAACTGTATTCATTATAATTATTGATGAGTATGTCTGTCTTTGCTGCATATGAACTGTATTCATTGTCATTATTGATGAGCATGTCTGTGTTTGCTGCATATGAACTGTATTCATTATCATTATTGATGAGTATGTCTGTGTTTGCTGCATATGAACTGTATTCTTTCCCCCAGCATGCTCTCGAGTGTCTCTATTCCTGTGAACTAACAGCTACAGTCCTACACATCCACTGCAGTCAGACATTCCCCATCCACTTTAGTCATGATCAGTATTGTCAACTCTGGGCATATTCAGTATAACAGTACTGCATCCAAACCTGGAATATGTGTTTCAGGTCCTCCTGTTGAGACTTGGTAAACGGGTCACTGACAGCATCTGGGTCCCATTCCTGCATCTGGCCTCTGTGTATAAAGCATTGAGTGGATAACAGCATTAAAGCCTGAAAGTGGGATACATTAGGTGCACAACAAGCCCCATGTTAATTCAGTGCTGCTGTGTATGGTGCCTTGTTTACAAATGTAATTGTATGAGTCTCTCAACATTCTCTGTGCTGATTTATTTAACCCTGTTTCAAATGTTTGTTTCAATGTGTGTTTTAAATGTGTGGTATTAACATGCGTTTCAAATGTGTGTTTTAAATGTGTGTTTCAAATGTGTGTTTTATATGTTTGTTTCAAATGTGTGGTATTAATGTGCGTTTCAAATGTGTGTTTTAAATGTGTGTTTCCAATGTGTGTTTTAAATGTGTTTCCAATGTGTGTTTTAAATGTGTGTTTCAAATGTGTGGTATTAATAAGGCAAGAGGTGTGTGATAGGCTTCTATTGTATAATTCTTGCCTTCGCCCCTCTATCCAGTGTCCAAGTACTTCTCTGATACAGCAAGCAAGACCCAGCTTAGGTCAACAACATGAGTGTAAATGAAAGAATGCCTTAATCATTTTTTTGTAGGTGTGAATGAGCCATCATACATGTTTATTTGATTGGATTTACCTTGATGCATCAGTGTAATCTGCATTCTGGAAGTTGATAAAGCGATCCACTGACTCGTCACTCTTCATGGACACACAAGTGGGCACAGTTGATGTAGGTCTCTCCTGATGGATGAGGCTCCTGTATAGAACATTATGAATTAACACAGTTTATATCAAATGTTTGTTTCAAATGTTTGTTTCAATGTGTGTTTTAAATGTGTGTTTAAAATGTGTATTTTAAATGTGTGTTTCAAATGTGTGTTTCAAATGTGTGTTTTAAATGTGTGTTTCAAATGTGTGGTATTAATGTGCGTTTCAAATGTGTGTTTTAAATGTGTGTTTCAAATGTGTATTTTAAATGTTTGTTTCAAATGTGTGTTTTAATTGTGTGTTTCAAATGTGTGTTTTGAATGTGTGTTTTAAATGTGTGTTTTAAATGTGTGTTCCTGTGCTCAGTCCACTTTCCAGGGTTTACCTGAACTATATGTGTCTTTGGATACAAGGGAGAGTATTCTTTACCTGAACTATATGTCTCTTTGGATAAAAGCGTCTCCTAAATGAATAACTGCGATGTGCGTTTGGAACTGTTATCTAAATATGTCAACTAAACATTAATTGTGTTCTATTGTCACTGGAAAAGCAAAATAAGTGAAAAGAGGGAATGGCAGTCAGTGTGGAAGAACTTTCCTTTTTAAAGGAGGGATTTAGATTTGACAGCATTGAGCTGGTCTGCTGTGTTAGTGTGGCTATGACCTCTCAGGGGGATTAGAGTTTAGAAATGAGAATCTAGGCACCAATCATGGAACAGTGAGGAGTGGGTTTGATGATGGCAACTCATTTTAAATGTCCCTGTGTCAGTAGAACACACTGCATGTTCACCTACTTGATAATGTGTTATATGGATGACACTGAAAATCACACAGGCCTCTGTTGAGGTACAGACTGTTATGCCCAATCTTTCTCCCGTATTCTGTCATCTTAATGAAATGTCTCTAATTAGTTAGCCTTGTGCCTGAGAGCTGACTTTAAAGTGAGCAGGCTTTAAAAACAGTTCTTACTGTTGTTCTACTGAAAAGAGGTGAACCCAAAATGCCCTGTAACTATTATGACTATTCAGCGTTTAGAGAGTACACACACACACACACACACACACACACTAAGATGCCCTCTAACTATTATGACTATTCATTCAGTGTTTAGAGTGTACACCCGCACATGTGCACACACACACACACACACACATACACACACACACACACACACACAGACACACACACACACACACACACACACACACACCCACCCACTCACACACACACACACACACACACACACACACACACACACACACACACACACACACACACACACACACACACACTCACACACAAGTCTACAAATTAATATCACTGCAGTTGTATCAAAGTTACCTTGAAGAGGATTCCTTCACCTTCCCTCCTTCTGAAAGACTTGTTTTGGCTGCTGTTTCCTCCATCCTTACGGGAGGGCTGGTATCGTATCCCCTCACTGTTGATCATCTAATCTGGCATCATTCATCATCTCTCAGACCAGGCGTACTGAAGGAGGTACCAGAGTAAAGGGTTTGGTGAGATTTTCATCTTTCTCCATCCAGTAGCATTAGCAGTATTAGCAGTAGCATACAGTTTCAATACATTAGCTTTCTTATAACTTCCACATGCATTCATATACTATGTGTATGTGAAAAAGGGTTAAAACTTCCACATGCATTCATATACTATGTTTATGTGAAAAAGGCTTATAACTTCCACATGCATTCGTATACTATGTTTATGTGAAAAAGTGGCCAAAAGCTCAGAAGCAGTTGGAGCTCAAACTGGACAGTCTTGAGTCTGTATACTAATACTCTTCAGACCCTTCAACTTTGCCTACACTGGTAACTGTTAGACACCACCACCCATTCTTCAGATCCTTCAACTTTGCCTACACTGGTAACTGTTAGACACCACCCACTCTTCAGACCCTTCAACTTTGCCTACACTGGTAACTGTTATACACCACCACCCACTCTTCAGACCCTTCAACTTTGCCTACACTGGTAACTGTTAGACACCACCATCCACTCTTCAGACCCTTCAACTTTGCCTACACTGGTAACTGTAATAAACCACCACCCACTCTTCAGACCCTTCAACTTTGCCTACACTGGTAACTGTAATAAACCACCACCCACTCTTCAGACCCTTCAACTTTGCCTACACTGGTAACTGTAATAAACCACCACCCACTCTTCAGACCCTTCAACTTTGCCTACACTGGTAACTGTAATAAACCACCACCCACTCTTCAGACCCTTCAACTACACTGGTAACTGTTATACTTTGTCCCAAACATTCAGACTGTCTAATATCTGATATGTTGGTACTGCATACTTGTGGGAGTCTCTGTTAAGTGTATACCTCTGTATATCTCTGATGTGTCCATGTTCAGTTAGTTATGAGAAGTTGCAGATGACTACTGGAAACCCGTCAGAAAGAAAAGCTCTTTCCCAGTCCTTTGACAGAAGCAGATGGATTTGCTAACTGGCTGATGTTTCTCCAGGTTGTTCTCTTACCTGTAACCCAGATCACCTCACCTACAGGTGCATGCCTTACTCAGCATGCCTTACTGGCAGCAACTGACGGTAAAGGTTATTGCAATTTACTGTGAAATGCTGTAAAAATGTCACAGTGGAAACTGACAACTGAAATCTCTGGGATAACTTTTTGAAGCCTTCCCCTAAACCACAGTGCTGAACAGTCTTTGTTTTCAGATCATTAGACAGTTGTTTTGAGGCCCCCATTAGGAGCATCGAAGAGAAGCACAACTTGCAATTGAATCAAACATCTTTTCTAATGATTGGATGCACCTTTCTATGGAATTGAAGGCTTAACGAGCTAATCAGACTAATTATGTATTGCCATTATTCAGTATTGGGAAGTTAGAGGTATTCAAAACAAAAAAAATATTAGGGTGCCCAAATATTTTCACAGCCTATTTCTCACATTTCACACAACTAAATACTGCTACACTAAATATCTTTGTCTGGAAAACACCCCAGTACTCAGTGTTAACTAGAGAATGAATAATATACCACTGTGATCTTTTTTGATGAAGACAGAGTAAATTATGATGCAGCCTCAGAGGGGTGCCTAAACTTTTGCATACGACTGTACTTCTAAGTAGACAACTCAAGATGAAACTAGACGTGGGTTTGAGGTTGGCAATGTTCCAGTACAAACAGTGAACTCACCACAGGATAACTTGCTCAACAGGTCTGATCACCTCTATAGAGTTATAGGAACTTATAACAAGGAAATGATTGAATCTGTTCAGAATTCAACTGTTTCTTAAAATGCAGTTATTACATTTACATCATGAAATTAGCTTTAATGCTCCTCTACCGCAAGATAATCCAGGTCACATTTAGATTATATTGTGTCCCTTTCTTTTTATATGCCTTACTCTCAATATGTTGAAGCCCCTCTTCAGTTATTTACTTGTGTTAACTGGCTGTTACTTAGTTACACATTTTACTCTAAGAAGATTCAGCAAATGGGGCACACTATGTCACCAAGCATAGGTTCATTCTCTCTCTCCACATGCAATAAAGAGTTATTAAACTACTTCCTGCTCAAAAACACAGCAAACACCAACAGGAAATGAGACTCTTGCAGACACCATTACTTCTCCATTACCCCCACTAGAGACTCTTGTATGTATTTTGTGTTACTCACCATGTTTTCCTCAAAGACATTAGTTAGCTTTTTCTCTGCTTTCCTTGAATAGCACCCGATCGACCCAAAGAGCAAAGTCTCTGTCGTGAGAGGCTGGTTTATCAACATCCCCTTCAGGCAGTTTAATGACGTCGAACGTAAAGAATGTAGCCATACAGGATCACCCCACCTACATTTATATCAGGTGTACGCCCTACTCAGAGCTAACTGGCATCAACACCTGTAAGTAAAGATCATGGCAATTTACTTTGGGATATTTTGTTAACTTGAATATAAAATATCAGTCACTGTCTGCACCTGGTACCTGGCGGCACATCATGTTTACTAAAGCAACCACTTGGGGTTTCAGTACCAGGGTTCTGTCTCTCTCTTTCTCATTCACACTCTCTTTCTCTCTCTCTCACACTCTCTCTCTCTCTCTCTGTCACGCCTGCGCTGAATTCCTATTCTCCTGTTGTGTCAGACATGAACTAAGTGTTTAGATCATTTTGTATCATCTGACTCTGAAACCCATACCCCTGGATATGTACTCTGTCTATGTCTAGACCTGACCCATTGGCATGTGAACCCCTTCTCCCCAGATAGCCTCCTTCCTGCTATCAACAACCCCCCTCCCTTCACCCTCTAACCCTCACGGTTGGGATTGTCAGATAAAAACTGATGCCTGTTGCCTACACCTATATTGTGTACTAAAATGTTACAAGACACCTTCATAAGTGACAGATAAGACAGTATTTTTCATTATGTATTGTATTTTGAAGAGTGCCCTCCAGTCTACAATACTAGTATTGCATCCAGATGATTACTTGCTAGCAGCTACCGGCCGACAGAGCAAACCCAAACACATAGTGAAGGTGTGTGATCCTGCTCTCCCTCTGCTCTCTCACACTCTTTCCTCATCATTTAAATTCCTTTTAACTGCTGTCTCCATGTCTTGCTGTCATCTCTCTCTCCCCTTCCATTCTCATCACGTGAACTCTAATGACAGTAAGCCATGAATGATGTTCATACCCAGGTAATAAGGAGACAGGATAACAGCACACTGCTTTGCCTGGGAAGGACTAGCCAACACCCACCACCACATCCACTCTTCCTATCCTGTGGGCTGTGGCAATGTGTGTGTGTGTGTGTGTGGCCATGTTCCCATCCTGTGGCCATGTGTGTGTGTGTGTGGCCATGGATGGTGCTTTTGCTTTGGCTGCAGTTGACACCTGGCAAGAGCTGTACAGGTGGAACTCCATCCATTGGGTCTGTATTGGGCAGCAGCCATGGCCACACACACACACACACACACACACACATGAGCAGAGCTCATCTTTTTATGGTCATGGTGGAACTACCGATGCCAGCAGACATGCTGTTAACATGATTCCCCTGGTCAAATACAACCAGTACCAACCAGTGACCAGCAGACATGCTGTTAACATGATTCCCCTGGTCAAATACAACCAGTGACCAGCAGACATGCTGTTAACATGATTCCCCTGGTCAAATACAACCAGTGACCAGCAGACATGCTGTTAACATGATTCCCCTGGTCAAATACAACCAGTACCAACCAGTGACCAGCAGCCATGGCCACACACACACACACACACACACACATCTCATCTTTTTATGGTCATGGTGGAACTGCCGATGCCAGCAGACATGCTGTTAACATGATTCCCCTGGTCAAATACAACCAGTGACCAGCAGACATGCTGTTAACATGATTCCCCTGGTCAAATACAACCAGTACCACCCAGTGACCAGCAGACATGCTGTTAACATGATTCCCCTGGTCAAATACAACCAGTGCCAACCAGTGACCAGCAGACATGCTGTTAACATGATTCCCCTGGTCAAATACAACCAGTACCACCCAGTGACCAGCAGACATGCTGTTAACATGATTCCCCTGGTCAAATACAACCAGTGCCAACCAGTGACCAGCAGACATGCTGTTAACATGATTCCCCTGGTCAAATACAACCAGTACCAATCAGTGACCAGTCTGAACTATTGTGATCTGCAGGTCAACAGTAGGGGTGTAGAACATAAGCAGCACAACTGGAAAACTGATCACCGGAACACCTGTGATACCAAACATAGTACCAGAACATTCAAAGTAAGACATTTTAAATCTTTCTGAAGGTTTTCAAATGTAATGTTTAATTATGACTAACATTATGTAAAGTCCAACAAAACAAAATGTCTCTTACTTGTTCTATTTTTAGATATGGGCTTGCTCTGACTCCCTTGCTTCAGGACCGTAGAAACACTGATAGAATATTCTCTGTCCATTGGTATCTCATGAAAGGAGTAGTGAGGAGAGTTTGTGGAAATGCTGTGCAAACATTCTCCTTCAGTGCTGAGGGCCAGCAGCTATGAGACCTTATCCACTCCTGCCGGATGGCTCCGAAGCACTGACACTGATGGTAGATGTTGCGGCGACAACTGAATGTCGCTGAGAGGCTAAGCAAGGGAGATTCACTTAGGTGACGCGCTTCCAAACAATTCCAATGTCCGCTCCGAAGGTTTACGATTTCTTCCGTTTATTAGAAAGTGCAAGTACTTCTGTGCAAAGTGGTGATAATAAATATACATAAAATGCATCCAGTAAGCGTTTAGTTAGTCCATAAAATCCATATCACAGTTCCAATAGCAGCATATTGAGCGTTCAACAAAAACTGTGCTCTCCCTACTCACCCCCTCGCCATACTACCACAGGTGCCCAGGTGCATATATTCATTCACAAATTCCTATGCCAATACCCACGTGACTTGCATACACACCCACCAGATACCAAAATAAAAGCAAAAAAGCACAGACTAATTCAACTATGGCATATGGCCGCTATACTAGATCAGTGATCACAGTGACATTCTCAGGGACAGGGATATCTAAAATAGGACAAATACTCAAGTAATTATAGTATTTAGTGTTCTACTGTTTTACATCAGACAAAGTTTTGGAATTTTGCTCCATACAGCGAATTCAGTATACTGAAAGTGTCACATAATATTGTTTTGCAGTTAACTCGCTACAATGGTCAGGATTGGAAATGTATTTTAGGATTCCAGTAGTGTGATCTGAAATCTTATGTTGTAGAGGTGTCAAATTATACTGTATCGAATTGCATCGTTAGGTACAAAGCCTCTGATTCGGTCAACTTTGTGTACAATAATGTATACCTTACGAATTCTAGAACATAAATGCATGGATGCAAACTATTCCATGACACTGTTTTGATTTTAAAATAGCTCACTATGCACAAGCTGTACATTTGTGAAGAAATGTGGGGGATTCGGAAGGGTGCAGACTTGTTCAAAAGTTGTAATATATAATTTGGCCACTGGTGGAAATTGTGGTTCTGCTCTCTAGTTTGAATTTGTGTTTTTATGTTTCCTAAGGTTAAATGTGTTCCAACAATCCTTCTGCCAGACCTTATGCAATCATTGTATCCGATATCCACTATTCACATTTATAAGACTGCTGAGGCTGTAATATGTAAAGGCCGTATAAAAAAGGCTACGGAATGTATTAGCCTCAACATTCATGTGGATGTATGGAAACCGTATGGAATCATGTCATATGTGTTTCATTCCACCCGTATTGTGTCCATATTGTTCAGACCAAACCTGTGCATTGAGTTGCAGAGACACGTGGACTCTGGCTGCCAGCGCCCATGATGGTGGCCACAGTAAAGTCATATTTCTCCCCCGAAATGAGTTCACAAATATCAACCTTTCCGCCGGTCACTATGAGACTTCTTCCAAAGTCTCCTTCACTTCTCCATGTCACTCTGAACTTGTGGGGTGTGGTCAGTCCTGCAGGAGGTCCCCATCTTAGAGACACAGAGTCCGTCTTCACCAAGAGGAGCTCAATCGGTCCAGGAGCAGGTAGATCTGGGAATAAACATCAATTGTTCCAGGAGCAGGGAGATCTGGGAATAAACATCAATTGGTCCAGGAGCAGGGAGATCTGGAAATAAACATCAATTGGTCCAGGAGCAGGGAGATCTGGGAATAAACATCAATTGTTCAATTCCAAGCATCTGGGGACAGGCTAAACACACACCACTTTTGAATGTTAGCACATAGTTGTGCTATTATTATACGTCACTAATCCATCTGAATGTGTCCTGTGTGTGTAGAGAAGAAAGGGCCGTGCAGAAAGGGAAGGACGTGTCTGAGTCGGGTCTGGGAGAGGATAGAAGGGCAGAAGGGGAGAGTGTGTTGGTCTGCAGACTGAATAAATAAAGACTCAGTCTGGAAAATCCTTGAATCCTTTATTTCAAACTTCAGACGTAGGGGCAAACGTTTCAGAGTGCTGCCCACATCAAGGCTCCAGAAGGAGAAGAGGGCAACAGAACACTACCTGGGCTGAGGTTCAAAGCATAGGCAGACAACAGCTAGCTACACCAGACCTGCAGTTACTAATCCCTGCTGACATTCTCACCGCCCTGCCTTACAACACTCCACACTGGACTCATGTCTGCCCACACTGACTTCAAACTTGCTGCCACGTTTAGGAGGGCTTTTGGGCTGAGAGAATCAGTCTACCTGCATTAATGAGGGCTTTTGGGCTGAGAGAATCAGTCTACCTGCACTAATGTGGGCTTTGGTTCTATGCACCACATCTATCTAGCTCATAGAGATGTCATGGACTCTACATCGTCTCCAGCGTATGATAAGTATATATACAGTGCAGGTGTAAGTATAAGTGGTGGTAGTTAGTGAAATGAAAATAAGAAAAATGAAGTGAATGAGGTAGTAGTAATGTTATATACAGAGTAAGTTAAGAGGTATGGTATGATATAAGTACGATGAATACACTATGGCCAAGATAAGTATATAAATATAGATATAAATATTAATACACTATAAGTGGGATAATACAGTAGTAAAAGTAAGAGTCTAGTGCAAATGTTCAGTGGCTGGAGGAGGGTGTGTGGCAGTCTAAGCCAGGTGTGTGTGTGTGTGTGTGTGTGTGTGTGTGTGTGTGTGTGTGTGTGTGTGTGTGTGTGGCAGTCCAAGCAACCTCAGAGTCAGGACAGTATGGCACTGATATTGCTTTTCCCCATGAATGGAAATGAAATGGAATTAAATTAATATATATACACACATGATTTATTATCATTATGGCACTCTGGTCAAAGATCTATTGTCTAATAAAAGTATATAATTTAATTTCAAGAGAGCACATTAGGTGTTTATAGGTTGGTGTAAAAAGTCAACATGATGATCTGAGACTGGGTGTTTTACTGGTTTCACAGTAGGCTATCTTAAACTACCATTATGAACTTAGTTTGGTTAGTAGAAGTTCAGCTGCACTGGTTGATACCCTGTTGGAACACTGCATGGTTATTACAGTTTTAGCCACTAGATGGCGCTGTAGTATAAGGCCCAAACTCAATATTCAGCTTGAACACAATGAGAAGGAAGTAAAGTAAGGGCCTGAATACTGGCTAGATGTGACTCCTTTTTTAGCGAGTCCAAGGTGAAATTGAATGTAAACTTTGGGTTCTTGAGTAAACTAAGCACATTACTATGGAGACTTTTCACTTTCCTGGTTTGCCCTCTAATGCATTTGGGTTATAATTTGGCACTTAATAAACTATAACTTTGGCGAAGCGACCCGTCAGTACAAATTAATTTGACCCCCCTGGTCTTCAGTCTATGCAGAGATAATGTCGTGTCAGATTTGTAGTTTGAAAGTATGAAAAATATACATTTACATTACATTTAGTCATTTAGCAGACGCTTTTATCCAAAGCGACTTACATATGTGCGACTTACAATGTATACACATTTTACATTTACACTGATGGCACACTGCACATCAGGAGCAATTAGGGGTTCAGTGCCTTGCTCAAGGACACTTCGACAGGGAATCGAACTAGCAACCTTCTGATTACTAAACGACTTCTTTACCTCCTGTACCACTGCCGCCCCTATATACAGTCTTCTGATCTGGTTAAAACTTTTAGTTCTTGTTACTTGTGGTGAAAATTCTCACGAAGTCCAGCAAACCGGCAGAGTGTGAAGCAAAAAGGTTTATTCAGTCAGTGCAATACCAACAGCACAAACCTGAGCTTCTACCCCCCCCCCCCCCCGTCTTGGGGTACCCGTGGTCTTCTTAGAGGCTGTGAAGGCCCAATGCTGCACCATTTTCTGCTGATGCTCCTGCTTCTCCTGTCTGAATCTTGACCTCTGCTTGACACCGTTTGACACATGCGCACTAACTCAACCTCGGCTTGGAGTTTGTTTTGGCAGTGACCCAGGGGATTGGGAGACTCTTGGGCCTGCAGAAAGATCCCTACAGCCTTTGGGGAATTCCCTACCCGGTGTGTGTGTAGAACTGCTGTGTTCTATGTTTAACACACACACAAGTCTTGTCAGTGGTGTAGCTCATGCTGTGGTTGTGCAGTAGTTTTAACAGCTAACTATCATGAATATCCTTGTGATTATTCTAATTACTAAGGTCATACACATATTGGTGATTATACTGCTGGTTAATAGTACACACACAGATTATTGAGTTTTTCCTTTACATATTTTCCACCACAATAACGTGCACATCCTATTTATGGAGCAGAATTAAATACAGGCATTCTTTTCCATAGACCATAGAAAAAAAAGAGTTTTAAAATTAGGAACAAAACACACAGGTGTTAAGGCATGGAGACAATGGAGTTAAGGTATTAAGGTGTCTGGAGACACAGTGAATATTTATTTTTCTGTTGAGTTTTTTTTTTCTATTTTAGCCTGGGATCTAACTGCTGGGTTAAGTTTAAATAAATGTGTTATTTTTCCATTGTACCATTCTATGGACCCTGACTAGTCTAGCGTGAAAGAGTAGGACGCTCTTTGGCAAACTGGCTGCTGTGCTCTTTTTTGCCCCCTGGTGTACATAGCTGGTATTGCTTTGCTGATTTGCCATCACTGGTCCGCTTTGCTGGCATTGACTCCATAAATGGTTGAAATTCTAGAGCAGAATTAAATACAGCCATTCTTTTCCATAGACTGTAGGAAACAAAGAGTTTTAAAGTAATGAACAAAACACACAGGTGTTAAGGCATGGAGACATTGGAGTTCATTTATTAAAGATCAATATTTTCTTAAAAGCAGGATAAAATGATTATTTTATTAGTACTGAGTGTTTGAGTCTCTACAATCATTTCAACAATGGAATCACTTCAACAATTAAATCACCAATGCAAACATTGTATCACAGCAAGGCCCAACATCATCATCATAGCTTCAACCACTATTAATAAACCTAAGAGACAGGCTAAAACCATTATTTCATGTTCATACTAAAATACCATTCAACATGTTAACTGACAAATCTATAATTATTTAAGCTGCCCATGTGACAACACCAGTTGCTTAAAACCATGTTCAATTAAACTGTACAAACATTACCAAACACACATACAAACATCCTTCAGCAGAGTAACACTCCATTCATTAGTCTGCTTTTTAGATAATAAACACTTATTCACAGTGATTCAAAACCCACAAGAGAAAGTTATATTACCTTAAAAGTCAAGAACAAATACACAGGTGTTAAGGCATGGAGACAATAAGGTTCAAACAAAGCTCCCAAATTCCTTCTCCTATCCTGCCTGCCTTGCAGAGTGCATCTGATGACACATCATTGCTCCCTAGTGGACTGGAGTGAATTAGACATGACAGACTACATTCATGTGCAAGATCACTCAATGGTGTACTAAGAAAGATGGGGTGCATGCGCGCGTGTGTGTGTATTTGGAACTAATGATGGCCCGCTACACATGCACACACACTCTTCCACACACACAATACATAAATAAAGTTTAAAATTCAGCACACACACACACACACACGCATACAAACTGATACCACATATATACATACACACATATACACAAACTCACTCACTGTTCAAGGTATTAATGTTGTATGGTGACACGAAATAGAGAGATTTGTAAAAGATTGTAAAAGGTGTTACCAAGTTCAGAGAGAAATGACACGACATTGAGATGAAATTGCCACTAATGACATTGTTGTTGGGCCTTAAAAGGGCCTTTTGATTCCTACTGATGATTATGGACGATGCCAGGGGACCACCAGCCTCGGAAGAGAAGTAGGTAGTAAAAGCTTCCCACACAAATAGCCTCCCTTTGACAGCTTTCAGACACACCAAGAAAAAAACCCTGTTGTGAATGATGATGTTGGAAAGAACAGCTTTGATTTGTGTCGAATGATCATGGAAAGAACGGCCCTCCAGAGTGTGCTGGTTGGTTGGCCAGTCTAGTTCAGTGGTTTCTTTAGTACATTTGTGTTAAAGCTTTCCTAGGCATCCCAGCACAAACCGGTTGCAGTTGAGGATTTGTATTTGAACAAATACTGTAATCTCTTCCCAGACATAAATTAGGATGATGTAAACCTTTATATGTCATGAAAACAATTAGAACTCTCTTATTCACTGTAAATAAGGAGACAAATCAGACTGGCATCATAATGTCACGCTGTTTCCACTGGTAGTCAGAGAAATGCTCTAAACTGCTAAATGAAACTCACTGTTGTAAAACATTGTTTAAATGTTTGACTTGCCTCAAGTGGCTGCCTATTTTGAGTGTCATTGTGCATCAACAATAGCAACAAAGAGAGAAAATGAGTGAAAAGTCTCTGGTTGAACTTGAACACTTTCAGGAAACGCACCCCTGAACTCCCCACAGCACCCAGCACCCGAGCCACAAGTGTTTCATCTCCGACTAAAGACTGAGCACAAAGCATCCTGATCACAGGATAATGGGGAATCTCACACACACTATTTTCAGTGTCAACTCCAAATGACCACAAATATAGAATCATTGAACATTAAACATTAATCTGTTATCATCTGGGAAGTTTATTATCAATATTAGAATGAAGGGAATATTAATGAAAACATTCTTTATACAACACTGCTGATAATTGTGTTTTGGTTTTAAACAAAAACATACATATTGCTTCCAATAGTAACGTGATGCAAGTAGTATACAAGGGAGAGGGAAATATATTTACAGTCCAGTGGAGTACAGAGATAGGAGTAACATCATTTCTTCCTAAACAAAGACAGGTACAGTGGAAAGGAGCTGTTGGACAACTACTATATATCATATATGCAGTGACTTCAACATGTCACTAATCATTCCAGTAACTAAAGAGGAATCAGTTTTACATCAGATTGAATTATTTGTTTTATACAAAATGTAGAGGAATATTTAACGTGGAATAAAATGTGAATGGATTCATGAGAGTCTAGATATATATGCTGATATGTTTACAGTTTGGATCTTTCTTAAATTCAGAGATGAGCTGCCGTGCTGAGGGTCCAGGCTGATTCCCCCACAGGTAAAGCTCTCTGAGTGCTGATGGGTTTGATCTCACTGCTGATAGTAAAGATCTGAGGCCTTCATCTCTAATACTGCACCTCATCAGGCTGTAGAGAGAAAGAAGGAAAGACTCCATTAGATCAGCTGAGGGACACACATGAGGACAAAGAGGGAAGCAGTTATTACCTCATGTGTTCTGTGCATGCTGGACATGTAAGACATCAAAATAAACCACATCCATATTTCTGAAAGGAGAGAGTATAAATGTACAAAGTACAGTGTGTGAGTGTAATACAGTTAATGCGTTTGGGTTTCAAAATGAGGTGAAATGTGTGTGTGTCTCTATATTATATGTTGCATGTGTGTGTGTGTGTGTGTGTGTGTGCGTGTGAGAGGGAACATGTAAATTCCCTGTCAGCAGTCAGTACTTGGTCTTGTGATACTCACTTTAGTTTAGCCTGACAGACAGTAGAGAGAAAATAACACATATTTGTAGTTTCCTTTTAAATAATAAAATGTTACTGTCAATGTTTTTTCCTTTATATTGTGTGTGTGTGTGTGTGTGTGTGTGTGTGTGTGTGTGTGTGTGTGTGTGTGTGTGTGTGTGTGATACAGATGGGAAGGGAGTGTGGTAAGAAGTGTTTTGTCCAATCATTTCCACACTTGTCTCAATACCATGTCCACTTTTTCCAAACTCTCCACACAGTGTGCTTGTCACGCCAGCGCTGAGCCCTGCTCCTGCCACGCCCCCTCCTGACTCAACACACCTGCCTCAGTCACCTTCCAGGGTTTTTCCTGCATAGAGAAAATGTGGGCGCGCGCCTAAGCCGTTTTCCCGAGCGCCTACAACAAATCGCGAGCGCCTAAGGCAAAAAAAAAAGTCCGCGATAAAAAAAAAATTATAAAAAAAAAACTGTCATTCATGGCGCAATTCAGCTTAATAGTGTTTTGAGCCCTCACCGTCGACTTCAAGGGCGCTGTCATGGCAAAAAGTGACCGGGTGCCAAAAAGAGCCCGGGTGATGTAATATTGGCTTTCGAACGACTCTTGAGTGACAGTTGCCATACCAACGTTAGCATTACGTCACCCGGGCTCTTTTTGAAAGTCAGACAACCTCAATAATGCGATTTACCCCAGAGCATCTCGCATTATACTTCGCTTCCTGAGACCAGCTTGCCTGTATTTGACCTGCAATAAACCAAGCAAAACAACCATGTGCTTGATGTTTGACTGTGTTAGGAAAGTTGTTGACTCACAACTTTGTTATAGTGTCAAAGTTAGTACATTTCAACCGGTTTCGCCGCTAGCATCTCGTTAGCGATTACTCCGTTAGCTGGGGCACATTATTTTGCTTAGTGTATAGCTAGCAAGCTAGTATGAACTCTCCCAAGTCTTTCTAAATAGGCCTATATCAACAAATAATGGTAGATCTTAAATTATTTAAGATGTTAGCAAATGAACTGGCTGGCTTGCTAAAAAGGTAGATGAACAAGCACCGTATATTATTTAAGATGTTAGCAAATGAACTGGCTGGCTTGCTAAAAAGGTAGATGAACAAGCACCGTACCGTATATTATTTAAGATGTTAGCAAATGAACTGGCTGGCTTGCTAAAAAGGTAGATGAACAAGCACCGTACCGTATATTATTTAAGATGTGAGCAAATTAACTGGCTGGCCTGCTAAAAAGGTAGATGAACAAGCACCATATATTATTTAAGATGTTAGCAAATTAACTGGCTGGCTTGCTAAAACGGTAGATAAACAAGCACCGTATATCAGTATATTTTCTCCTTGTTATAAAAACGAATTTCTACTCTAAACAATTTCAATTGAAATGCAAATGATGATGTAAACGGCTAAAATGGAACACTTTATTTACCGGGTAAAAATTTGTTTAGCCACAATATATAGCGATTCAAAAAGTAGTATTGACTGCAAATGTTGATGTACAGGATACCGGCAGGTGTAGCTAAAACGGAATACTTAATAGTTTTAGGCACAATATTAAGTGACTAACAAGTAGCTGATGGCTTTCGAACGACTCTTGAGACTGACCAAAAAGTGCCCGGGTTACGTAGTGTCCGGGTTACGTAATGCAAGCGTTGGTATAGCAACTGTCACTCAAAAGTCGTTCGAAAGCCAATATTACATCACCCGGGCTATTTTTGGCACCCGGTCACTTTTTGCCATGACAGCGCATCCCACCTCCCACCCCCTGAGCCAATCATTGAACAGAGGCTGCTCCAAGCTTGCCAGTTTAGAGAAGACGTTGGTTTGGATTTGAGATTTGAGCAAGCAACTTAATGTAGCTAGCTTTTAGCTGTTTTAAACCAAGGGACTTTACTTCAAAAATGTTGTTTCAACCTGCTTACAAATCTGGTTAAAACAACTAGTGAAGGTGTTTTAGAATAATATGAATGCCATATACAATAACTGACTTTATGTTAACACCACTAACTAATGTTAGCTGTCTTAATTATTTAGCGCAATGCTAGCATGCATCTACCGTAATTCGATATTTAACCAAGGTAGCCTATTGTAGCTACTGCAAAATATTGATCGCGACCTGTTTACAAATCTGGTTAAAAAGATAAAGGTGAGCTGTTATTTATAGATATATAGAATCTATTTTATAGATTTCTCATGCATCTAATGGCTTACAGCTACCTGTAAAGCATCTAAACGTACAGAGTAAGGGAGGTTGACTGCTAAATACAGTACATTAAGGCAGCCACCAGTCTTTGGATAGCTCTCATAAGTGAGTTATTGTATATGGCATTAATATTCTAACCATCACACATAGGATATATAGGTACACAAACACACTGCTTAAATAAAACACTAAGCCTACTATCAAAGTATTTTTTAAGATATTGTAGGCAACTGCTAGCTAGCTAGATAATGTCAGCAACTGCTAGCTAGCTGCTTGTTCAAATTCAAACCAACGTCTTCTCTAAACTGGCAAGCTAGGAGCAGCCTCTGTTCAATGATTGGCAATTCATCACGCGTGCAATGCATGTAAGCTAATATGGTCTCAATAGTATGTTTCAAGTATAGGTTACAGCCGAAACCTCGTTCTGTTTTGATCAATGGTAATCGAGTTGATAAGCGTGTCTTCTTGTCTGATCAATACGCAACTGTGAGGTGCGCGAATGGACAGAGCAGCCAGCTGCCAATCACTCAACTTGCGTATGCATCCTGACTTCATCAGTCGGCGCTGATTTTGAGCATAACATTCTATTTTCAGTATTCATGGCTTTCAATGTATTAAAATATCTGCTATGTTGAGGACATACACAGGTGTAGGCTATTATTTGATTTGTTTACCCGTTTGAACGAGTAGGCTACCAGACCGCGGGGCCTCGGAAGAGGCAGACAAGCGCATTGGTTTATCAATGAAAGCTCAGCTCGTTCGGAGGAGAGCGGATAGATTTGTGTTGCATCTCGAATATAATAATATTAATATTATCATTGATAAATAAACCGGTGCGGTTGTAAACTGTCGTTCCGCTGCGAGGGCCAGCCCGACGTGCACGAATACACCTGTACAAATGCAAATTAAATGTCCACTCAAAATGCTGACAAAAGTTTGATTTCCAACGCAGCCTCCATTGGTGGGCCAATAGAAGTTAAACACACTATTAAACATATTTGTGGACAGTTTTAATAATAAAAACAAAAAGAATGGTATGTAGGTTTGTATAATAAAAATGAATAGTAATAATAGATAAACTTGAATTTCATAATTTGTGTGTTACATTTCTGACCACTGGTTAGTTCTAGATTTTATTGATTTACATTTCAGTAGTTTGCATATGTAGAGGTAAACCTTGATAATCTTTGAACCATACATGATAGCACCATGGGGCTTGGACTACTGTCAATCTATTAGCCTATCTATTTTAATCTAAAGTGTAAGCAAAATGATTTCCTGAAGCATATCCTCCATTATTTATGAAATGGTAACATGTAAGCTAATAAGGTGACATGGTAACACAGACTGTTGAGCACCGAAGACCCATTTTGACCCAGGAAAAACCCTGCCTTCCCAATCTCCTGATTGGTGGATAACCTGCACCTGTCACTCCCTCCACCACTAGAGAAACTGCTCACTCCCCTCACTCCCTTGTCTGGCCTCGTATCACTAAGGACTACAATCCCCACGACTCACTCCGTTTCCATATCTGCCCCGACTCCCACTTCCAGGTCTTCCTATCCGTTTGCATTTCCTCCTGTGCTTATTGGTCCTGTATTAGTTCCTGTTTACTCCTGGTTTGCCTTTTGGTTTTCCCAAGATACTTCTGAGCTTTGACTCCCTATCTTCTGTGTCGTTTGAAATCCTGCTTTACTTTTGTGTTTGTCCCGTTTTTTCCACTGTTCCCCTGGCTTTGGCTGTTCCCAATAAAACTCCATCTTCCACACGTCTCTGTGTCACCTGAAGTCCCTGACAGCTTTACAGACACACACCAGAGAACATCAGTTAACCTTTGGTGCAAAATGCACTCCAACCACCAAAACACTTCATACTTCACCCACTGCCATAACCAGAGCATATGCTCTCTCCCATTAAACTACGTCATCACTCAATGTACAGTGAACTCAAAACAACAAACAACCTGAAACATTGAAAAATGCAAATGTAATGTGTTGCAGTATCCTCTAGTTTTGCATAGTTAAGTGTTGCATTGCAAAAGAAAAGAAAAACATAGAGTACATATTGTAATCCAAAAACAAATCCAGTAAATATGCCTCAAGACAGCTCTATGCTAAAGTTTCTGTGATATACTATAGTACAGTTGCAGTGAAACAACAATACATGTGAAAGGAATTATTTCTATATCCCAAATGTATGAGACTCAGTCAGATTGTGATGAATAACCAAGGATCCAGGTTTTATTCTTTCAATGATGCGCACCAGAGGAGGAGAGAGAATTAGATTTCACTGAGTATATCTCCACCTAAATCTCTTTCACTGTCTGTCTTTTTGGGGAAGCACAGAATATAAGCTGTGTGCATGCCAGGGGGTGGATCCCTAAATGCTAATTAACACTTGGGAGTCACAGAGAACACAGAGGTGTCAGGGCTCCAGCAACGATCAAGACTCAAGGTCTCTACATGAGTTTGAGGAAGTCATGTGGTCAGAATACACATGTTAATCTTTCCACTTCCATGTTCTCCAAATATCACTAAAGTTTACCACTATGAATGAGATATATTTAAATTATTGACTATGGAATACATTTTAATAAACTAACCCTTAAATGTCGGTCCCTTCACATGAGACTACCACTAGAAGTCTCCTGCAGCCCAAATCCTGATCCGTGGTGGTCCTCTGAATTCAGACTGATTGTTTTAATGAACTTCACATTTACAGTACCGGCAGCATTCTACCTTGCCTGTGAATCTTTAGAGAGAAATCTTTAGTACGTCTTATCCACCCCTAAAATCCCCCATATTCCACAAATATTTCAAGCCAAGCAGTCATCATGACACCAAGACCAAACCTTTTAGATCTATTGTTTGCCTGTCACAACACTGTAGATACCACTTTTGAGTGGTAAATGTATCAGTGCATGTGAAATGTGTGATAAAGGTGTCAGTGGTACAGTGGTTAGTGTTGTTTAATAAATAGCTGACCTGGGTTCAGCTCCTGGGCAATGCAAGATGCTATTGTAAGTCACTTTGGATGAAAGTATCTGCTACAGATCGGATGTTGCATTTTTGGGTCACTTTGTCTCATTGATGGCCCATGACTTCCATATACAGCAGTAATAGAGGGACAACTACGTCCATATTTTCCCTTCATGATCATTTCAATGCAAATGCTGTATTACCACTTTTGTATTGTTGTGGAAAATATGTGAACAGAAAAACTCATTAACCAATGTATAATAACATGTGTGTATACATATCAGTATAAGTAGAACACTCCCACTCAGCATAATCACTTGGATATTCATGGTATCAAGCCATCAAAACCACTGTGCTACCATAAGATAGGTTAGAATGCTCATTGTGTGTGTAAATATAAGGCTAGGCACGGAGTGAGTGAGAAATAACTACACTGAGGGCCTGAAAGCCAGACAACCCCCTTATACTGTACTTGACCATGGTTCCAACCAGAGGCCCCTAGAACACTTGGCAGGGTTCAACCCCAGAGCCCCTAGAACACTTGGCAGGGTTCCAACCCAGAGGCCCCTAGAACACTTGGCAGGGTTCCAACCCAGAGGCCCCTAGAACACTTGGCATGGTTCCAACCCAGAGGGGGGGGTGCGAGTGTGTGTATGTGTGTATGATAAAGATGGAAAAGGAGAGTGTGTTGTAAGTAAGTGTGTGTGTGTTTGTAAGAAGTGTGTGTGTGTGTGGGGGGGGGGGGGTGGAAGGGTGTTTGTGTGTGTGATAAAGATGGAAAAGGAGAGTGTGTTGTAAGTAAGTAAGTGTGTGGTGTGTGTGTGTGTGTGTGTGTGTGTTGTGTGTTTGTATGTATGATTGCGCGTATAAGTGTATGTGATTGTAAGAAATGTGTGGTGTGTGTGAGTTTGTCTGCAAGTGTGTGTGTGGTGAGTGATGAAGATGGAAAAGGAGAGTGTGTTGTAGAGTGTGTGTGTCTGTGTGTGTGTGTGTGTGGGGGGGGGGGGGGGGGGGGGGAGGGTGTTTCTGTGTTTGTGTGTGGTGAGGATGGATAATGGAGAGTGTGTTTTAAGTGCGTGTGTGTGTAAGTCTGTAAGTGTTAATGTGTACGTGTGTGTATGTGTTTGTAAGAGAGTGTGTGTTCGTGTGTGCAAGTGTGTTTGTGTGTGTGATAAAGACGGAAAAGGGAGAATGTGTGTAAGTAAGTGTGTTTGTATGATTGAGTGTATAAGTGGTGTGATTCTAAGAATGTGTGGGTGTGTGTGAGTTTGTGTGCAAATGTGTGTCTGTGGTTTGGTGATCAAGATGGCAAAGGAGAGTGTGTTGTAAGTGTTGTGTGCGTGTGTGTTTGTATGATAGAGGCGTATAAGTGTGTGTGATTGTAAGAAATGTGTGGGTGTGTGTGAGTTTGTGTGCAAGTGTGGTTTGTGTGTGTGTGAGTTTGTGTGCAAGTGTGTTTGTGGTGTGTGTGAGTTTGTGTGCAAGTGTGTTTGTGTGATCAAGATGGCAAAGGAGAGTGTGTTGTAAGTGTGTGTGTGTGGGGGGGAGAGGGTGGAAGGGTGTTTCTGTGTGTGTGTGTGTGTGTGTGGTGAGGATGGAGAAGGAGAGTGTGTTTTAAGTGGGTGTGTGTGAGTCTGTAAGTGTTAGTGTGAACGTGTGTGTGTGTGTTTCTAAGAGTGTGTGTGTGTGATAAAGATGGAAAAAGGAAATGTGTTTGTAAGTAAGTGTGTGTGTGTGTGTGTGTGTGTTTTGTTAAGAATGTGTGGGTGTGTGTGAGTTTGAGTGCAAGTGTGTGTGTGTATGTGTGTGAGTGTGTGTGTAAGTCTGTAAGTGTTAGTGTGTACGTTTGTGTATGTGTTTGTAAGAGTGTGTGTGTGTGTGCAAGTGTTTGTGTGTGTGATAAAGATGAAAAGGAGAATGTGTTGTACGTGTGTGTGTGTGTGTGTGTGGGGGGGGGGGGGGTGGAAGGGTGTTTCTGTGTGTGTGTGTGTTGAAGATGGATAAGGAGTGTGTTATAAGTGTGTGTTGTATGATTGAGTGTTTAAGTGTGTGTGATTGTAAGAATGTGTGGTGTGGTGTGTGCGTGTGATAAAGATGGCAAAGGAGAAGTGTTGCAAGTGTGTGTGTGAGTTTGTGTTTGTAATAATGAGTGTGTGGTTTGTAAATGTGTGGTGTTGTATGTGTGTGTGTGTGTGTATAAGTGTGGTGTGTTTGTATAAAGAGTGCATGTGTGCAAGTGTGTAAGTGGGTGATGTGATAAAAATGGAAGAGTGAAATAAGTGTGTGTGTGTGTGTGTGTGTGGGTGTGTGTGTGTGTGTGTTAGTACTATATAGTGTTCTGTGTTAAAGTTTGTATACAGGAATGTGTGTATTTGTGTTGCATCTGTGTTGTTTGTGTGGTGTGCTTGTAAGTGTGTGTGTGTTGTGTGTGTGTTGTTAATAAAGTGGAAAGGAAAGCGATAAGAAGTGTTTTACTGCTTGATTAATAGTGACGCCTTTAAATGTGACGATTCATGACAGTTGCACATCACTGTTCCAAATGTCACTGAGTATTCAACTCAAGTATTTGGGTTTTGTGTGATACTCACCCTAGGTTCTTCAGTTTACATTGGGATCCTTCCAGAAGAGAAGAAAAGGATGCTTGCATCTCCTGAGTCTCCTGCGTTTACCTTACTTCAGCCATCAGCTCTCTCTATGTGTGAGGGCGGTTTGAATCTCATGTGCTGATGCAGAGAGAACTGAAGCCTTCCTCTGTAATACTGCAGTTCATCAGGCTGTAGAGAGAAGGAGAAAAAACATGTTTCATCTCAGTTTACTGTTGGCACTTCCATTAGCACTTAATATAGCAGACAGTGACTTAATAGTCACAATTTGAGGACTTTTATGGTGCATTTACATATAAAGAGAGAGAGAGAGAGAGAGAGAGAGAGAGAGAGAGAGAGAGAGAGAGAGAGAGAGGAGAGAGAGAGAGGGGTACAATGAAAACCACGTTTTGAAAATGAAAACTGAAATGTAAATCTAATGTAAAGCTTAAAGCAGCTTTAGAAGGGGACAGAGGATGAATCTGTCACTTTGTCACTCTGGATTCATTGCACATAGAAAGCTCCTTTAAGTCGTTCAAAAGACTTAACTAGACTTCCATAGAGAATAAAAAAGGATAGGAAACAGAACAAGCTACTGCCCAATTAGGCCAGTTTACATTTGGGATCCTCCAAAAGAGAAGAATGCAGCTAATGTATGTTGATTGAAGAGAATGTAACAGCATCCACTAACCCTCAGTTTTTGTGCATGTGTTTTTAAAGTGTGTGTGGGTATGTGTGTGTGTGTGTGTGTATGTTTGAAAGAGTGTGTTTGGGGGTGTGCAAGAGCGTAAGTGTGTGTGATAAAGATGGAAAAGGAGAGTGTGCTGTAAACGTGTGTGTTTTTGTAGGAGTTTGTGTGTGTGTGTGTGTGAGTGATAAAGATGGAAAAGGAGAGTGTGTTGTAAGTGTGTGTGTGTATAGGGGGGGTGGAAGGGTGTTCTGTGTGTGTGTGTGTGTGTGTGTGTGTGTGTTGGTGGGGGGGGTGGAAGGGTGTTTCTGTGTGTGTGTGTGTGGGGGGGTGGAAGGGTGTTTCTGTGTGTGTGTGTGTGTGGTGGGGGGGGGGTGGGGTGGAAGGGTGTTTCTGTGTGTGTGTGTGTGTGTGTGGGGGGGGTGGAAGGGTGTTTCTGTGTGTGTGTGTGTGTGTTGGGGGGGGGAAGGTGTTTCTGTGTGTGTGTGTGTGTGTGTGTGGGGGTGGTGTTTCTGTGTGTGTGGGGGGGGTGGAAGGGGTTTCTGTGTGGTTTATGTGTGTGTGTGGGGGGGTTGTGGGGGGTGGAAGGGTGTTTCTGTGTGTGTGTGTGTGTGTGGGGGGTGGAAGGGTGTTTCTGTGTGTGTGTGTGTGTGGTGTGTGTGTGGTGGGGGGGGTGGGTGGAAGGGTGTTTCTGTGTGTGTGTGTGTGTGTGTGTGTGTGTGGGGGGGGGTGGGGTGGAAGGGTGTTTCTGTGTGGTGTGTGTGGGGGGGGTGGAAGGGTGTTTCTGTGTGTGTGTGTGGGTGTGTGATGAAGATGGATAAGGAGAGTGTGTTGTAAGTGTGTGTGTGTGTGTTTGAATGATTGAGTGTATAAGTGTGTGTGATTGCAAGAACGTGTGTGTATGTGTGAGTAGTGTCAGTTTGTGTTGCAAGTGTTTGTGAGTGTGTGATAAAGATGGCAAAGGAGAATGTGTTGTAAGTGTGTGCGTGTTTGTATGATTGAGTGTATCAGTGTGTGTGATTGTAAGAATGTGTGTGTGTGTGCAAGTGTGTTTATGTGTGTGTGATAAAGATGGCAAAGGAGAATGTGTTGTAAGTGTGTGCGTGTGTGTGTGTATTTGCAATTGTGTGTGTGAGTGTGTGTTTGTAAGAATGACTGTGTGTGTTTGTAAATGTGTGTGTGTTCAAGTGTGTTTGTGAGTGTGTGATGAAGATGGAAAAGTAGAGTGTGTTGTAAGTGTGTGTGTGTGTGTGTGTGATAAAAATGGAAGAAGTAAGTATGTGTGTGTGTGTGTGTGTATATATATATGCATATAGTGTGTGTGTTAAGTTTGTATACATAATGTGTGTATTTGTGTTTGCATCTGTGTTTGTAAGTGTGTATGTTTGTTTGCCTTTGTGTGTGTGTGTGTGTGTGTGTGTGTGTGTGTGTGTGTGTGTGTGTGTGTGTGTGTGTGTGTGTGTGTGTGTGTGTGTGTAATGAAGATGGAAAAGGTAAGTGATAAGAAGTGTTTACTGCTGAATTAATAGTGACCCTTTACATGTGAAGATCATGACAGTTCACCATCACTGTCAAATTCACTGATATCAACTCAGTATTTGGTCTTGTGATACTCACTTTAGGAACTCTAGTTTACAGTTGGGATCCTCCAGAAGAAAAGAAAGATGCTTCACTCCTGAGTCTCCTGCTTTACTCCCACTCAGCCCCAGCTCTCTGATGTGTGAGGGGTTTGATCTCAGTGCTGATGCAAGAGAACTGAAGCCTTCCTCTGTAATACTGCAGTCTATCAGGCTGTAGAGAGAAGGAGAAAAAACATGTTTCATCTCAGTTTACTGTTGGCACTTCCATTAGCACTTAATATAGCAGACAGTGACTTAATAGTCACAATTTGAGGACTTTTATGGTGTATTTACAAATAAAGAGAGAGAGAGAGAGGGGTAACAATGAAAACAACATTTTGAAAATGAAAACTGAAATTGAAATCGAAGCTTAAAGCAGCTTTAGAAGGGGACAGGGGATGAATCTGTCACTCTGGATTCATTGCACATAGAAAGCCCCTTTAAGTCGTTCAAAAGACTTAACTAGACTTCCACAGAGAATAAAAAAGGATAGGAAACAGAACAAGCTACT
>NW_024879625.1:0-5000 GCF_900700415.2 Clupea harengus | reverse complement strand
GTGACCCTTTACATGTGAAGATCATGACAGTTCACCATCACTGTCAAATTCACTGATATCAACTCAGTATTTGGTCTTGTGATACTCACTTTAGGAACTCTAGTTTACAGTTGGGATCCTCCAGAAGAGAAGAAAGATGCTTCACTCCTGAGTCTCCTGCTTTACTCCTATTCAGCCCCAGCACTCTGATGTGTGAGGGGTTTGATCTCAGTGCTGATGCAAGAGAACTGAAGCCTTCCTCTGTAATACTGCAGTCTGACAGGCTGTAGAGAGAAGGAGAAAAAACATGTTTCATCTCAGTTTACTGTTGGCACTTCCATTAGCACTTAATATAGCAGACAGTGACTTAAGTCACAATTTGAGGACTTTTATGGTGTATTTACAGAGAGAGAGAGAGAGAGAGAGAGGTAACAATGAAAACAATGTTTTGAAAATGAAAACTGAAATTTAAATTTAATGTAAAGCTTTAAGCAGCTTTAGAAGGGGACAGGGGATGAATCTGTCACTTAGGAAAAACTCTGGATTCATTGCACATAGAAAGCTCCTTTAAGTCGTTCAAAAGACTTAACTAGACTTCCATAGAGAATAAAAAAGGATAGGAAACAGAACCAGCTACTGCCCAATTAGGCCAGTTTACATTTGGGATCCTCCAAAAGAGAAGAATGCAGCTAATGTATGTTGATTGAAGAGAATGTAACAGCATCCACTAACCTCAGTTTTTGTGCATGTGTTTTTTAAGTGTGTGTGTGTGTGCGTGTGTGTGTGTGTATGTTTGAAAGAGTGTGTGTGTGTGGGGGTGTGTGTGCAAGTGTTTGTGTGTGTGTGTGATAAAGATGGAAAAGGAGAACGTGTTGTAAACGTGTGTGTGTGTGTTTGTAAGAGTGTGTGTGTGTGTGTGTATGTTTGAAAGAGTGTGTGTGTGGGGGGTGTGTGTGCAAGTGTGTGTGTGTGTGTGTGTGTGTATGTTTGAAAGAGTGTGTGTGTGTGGGGGGGGTGTGTGTTCAAGTGTGTGTGATAAAGATGGAAAAGGAGAGTGTGTTGTAAACGTGTGTTTGTGTGTGTGTATGTTTGAAAGAGTGTGTGTTTGTAGGGGGGGGGTGTGCAAGTGTTTGTGTGTGTGTGATGAAGATGGAAAAGGAGAGTGTGTTCTAAACGTGTGTGTGTGTGTTTTTAAGTGTGTGTGTGTGTGTGTGAGTGATAAAGATGGAAAAGGAGAGTGTGTTGTAAGAGTGTGTGTGTGTGTGGGGGGGGGGGGGGTGGAAGGGTGTTTCTGTGTGTGTGTGTGTGTGTGATGAAGATGGATGAGGAGAGTGTGTTTTAAGTGTGTGTGTGTGTGTGTGTGTGTGTGTGTGTGTGTGTGTGTGAAAGTCTGTAAGTGTTAGTGTGTGTGTGTATGTGTTTGTAAGAGTGTGTGTGTGTGTGTGTGTGTGTGATAAAGATGGAAAAGGAGAATGTGTTGTAAACGTGTGTGTGTGTGTGTGTGTGTGTGTGTGTGTGTGTGTGTGTGTGTGAAATAAAGATGGAAAAGTAGAGTGTGTTGTGACTGTGCATGTGTTTTTTAAGTGTGTGTGTGAAAGAGTGTGTGTGGGGGGGTGTGTGTGCGAGTGTGTGTGTGTGTGATAAAGATGGAAAAGGAGAGTGTGTTGTAAACGTGTGTGTGGGGGGTGGAAGGGTGTTTCTGTGTGTGTGTGTAAGTCTGTAAATGTTAGTGTGTGTGTATGTGTTTGTAAGAGTGTGTGTGTGTGTGTGTGTGTGTGTGCAAGTGTGTTTGTGAGTGTGTGATGAAGATGGAAAAGGAGAATGTGTTGTAAGTGTGTGCGTGTTTGTATGATTGAGTCTATCAGTGTGTGTGATTGTAAGAATGTGTGTGTGTGTGTGTGAGTTTGGGTGCAAGTGTGTTTATGTGTGTGTGATAAAGATGGCAAAGGAGAATGTGTTGTAAGTGTGTGCGTGTGTGTGTGTATTTGCAATTGTGTTCGTGAGTGTGTGATGAAGATGGAAAAGTAGAGTGTGTTGTAAGTGTGTGTGTGTGTGTGTGTGTGTGTGTGATAAAAATGGAAGAAGAAAGTATGTGTGTGTGTGTGTGTGTATATATATATATATATATGCATATAGTGTGTGTGTTAAGTTTGTATACATAATGTGTGTATTTGTGTTTGCATCTGTGTGTTTGTAAGTGTGTATGTTTGTTTGCCTTTGTGTGTGTGTGTGTGTGTGTGTGTGTGTGTGTTGTGTGTGTAATGAAGATGGAAAAGGAGAGTGATAAGAAGTGTTTACTGCTGAATTAATAGTGACCCTTTACATGTGAAGATCATGACAGTTCACCATCACTGTCAAATTCACTGATATCAACTCAGTATTTGGTCTTGTGATACTCACTCTAGTAACTCCAGTTTACAGTTGGGATCCTCCAGAAGAGAAGAAAGATGCTTCACTCCTGAGTCTCCTGCTTTATTCCCTCTCAGCCACAGCCCTCTGATGTGTGAGGGGTTTGATCTCAGTGCTGATGCAAGAGAACTGAAGCCTTCCTCTGTAATACTGCAGCTTGACAGGCTGTAGAGAGAAGGAGAAAAAACATGTTTCATCTCAGTTTACTGTTGGCACTTCCATTAGCACTTAATATAGCAGACAGTGACTTAATAGTCACAATTTGAGGACTTTTATGGTGTATTTACATATATAGAGAGAGAGAGAGAGAGAGAGAGGGGTAACAATGAAAATAATGTTTTGAAAATGAAAACTGAAATTTAAATCTAATGTAAAGCTTAAAGCAGCTTTAGAAGGGGACAGAGGATGAATCTGTCACTTTGGATTCATTGCACATAGAAAGCTCCTTTAAGTTGTTCAAAAGACTTAACTAGACTTCCATGGAGAATAACAAAGGATAGGAAACAGTACAAGCTACTGCCCAATTAGGCCAGTTTACATTTGGGATCCTCCAAAAGAGAAGAATGCAGCTAATGTATGTTGATTGAACAGAACGTGACAGCATCCATTAACCTCAGTTTCTGCAGTCTGCAGTGGGAATCCTCCAGTAAAGCACACAGCTGAGTCACTCCCAAGGCTTTTGGTATGAGCTTAGTCAGATCCAGCTCAGTCATGAGTAAGGGGTTTGAACCCAGAGCTGAAGCCACAGCAGCACAGGCTTCCTCAGCAGCACTCCCTTTCAGGAACCTGTACAAATAGAGACAATAAATATATATGTTGTCTGACACAAAAGGATACCACTGGTACTTAAATACTGAGAGGTCCAGCACCTGGCGGTGTGGTGCGCCGACAACAACCTGGCTCTCAACACCAAGAATACCAAAGAGCTAATTGTGGACTTCAGGAAGAAAGCTGGCACACACATCCCCATCCATATCAACGGGATGGAGGTTGAGCGTGTCGCCAGCTTCAAGTTCCTGGGTGTCCACATCTCTGAGGACCTCTCTTGGATCCTCAACACCTCATCCCTGGTAAAGAAAGCACACCAGCGTCTCTTCTTCCTGAGGAGACTGAAGAAGGCCCATCTGTCTCCTCTGTTCCCGGACCAGCAGGTTCAGGAACAGCTTCATCCCTGCGGCTGTCACTCTACTGAACTCTGCCCCCCACCCCCACACACATCTCCCTCAGTGACTGTACTTCCCTCCTCCACCCTGGCTTGACTGCCACACCCTCCTCCAGCCACTGAACATTTGCACCAGAATGTTTTTTCTACCACTTATTACTGTATTAATCGTACTTATACCTACAATACCTCTTAAATATAATATTACTAATACCTCTTTCACTTCATTTCACTTATTACCACCACTAATACTTACACCTCTACTTTACATATACTTATCATATCTACACTTCTATCTTCAATTGCTGCTATTCTTGTCCCAATTACTGTTCATACTGCATATCCATTTCTTACTGTTCATATTGCATATCTATTTCTTACTGTACATATCTATTTATTCACTTATTACACTTTACATATGCACATACTCTGCACTTTTTGCTATTTTGCACTTCTGGTTGGATGCTAAACTGCATTTCGTTGCCTCAGTACTTGTACTCTGTGCAATGACAATAAAGTTGAATCTAATCTAATCTAAAAATAAAAAATAACATTACAACTTCTGCCAAGGCAGCCTTTGACAGAAATGTAAAAAAGCAAACTGAGCAGTCACATATGTGTATTTCTCATGGGAAAGGAAGCACTGCTACCCACTTGTCAAGTCTATTGATTCAATAAGTCTGCTTGGCCTGGTGCAGCAGCTTTAAATCTTACAGGATCAGTTTTCACTGCAACAGCTGAGCTCATCCTGTCACTTTTAATATAATGTTAATCTATGGTCATTAGTGATGCCCCTAAGTCAACAGATAAAATAAGAGGTGTGCCTATTAAATAATGAGACTAATGCTTTAAGTCAATTGCAACGAAAAGATTTGTTATACTAATAGACCTTGTCTATACTCGTAATAACAGTCTTATTTTTTAATAGCCACACCTTGTATCTCCATGTGAGGCTTTTGAAATGCTTTAAACAACAGCAACACACCTGTGTAGCATTCTTATTCTTGATTAACATTTACCTGAGATTTTTCAGTTTACACTGCGGGTCCTCCTTTAGGTCTAAAAGCAGTTTCACTCCTGATTCCCCTGGATCATTTCCTCTGAGATCCAGCTCTCTGAGATGATTGGGATTGAACCTCAAGGCTGAAGCCAGACTAGCATAGCCCTCCTCTGTGATACTGCAGTCTGACAGGCTGTAGAGAGAAGGAGAAAAAACATATTTCATCTCAGTTTACTGTTGGCACTCCCATAAGCACGTAATGTAGCAATTAAAATAGGACACAGTGACTTAATAGTCTCAATTTAAGGACTTTTATGGTATATATATTTAAATACAGTGCCAATGCAACAACATAATTGCCAGACATGTCCCCACTCTGATCTGCATGTAAGGTACACACTACTGTACTCCACAACATGTGTCCCATCCCCTTCAGACATGTCCCCACTC
>NW_024879624.1:130000-138536 GCF_900700415.2 Clupea harengus | reverse complement strand
TATGTCCTGGAAATCTATCATTTCTAAATCTATCAGTGACCCTGGACTTTATGTTAACTTAAAAACGTCATGAAATGTCTTACATAATGAGTAACTGAGGCGTATAAAAGAGGGTGTCTCAGGAGTGAGACTAACAACCCTCTACAACTGCTACTACTGCTACTACTGCAAATACTACTACTGCTACTATAACACTACTGTGTGTCAGAGAGGGAGTGATGTTAAAGATGAGGGCTGTCATCACACTGCTGGTGCTGCTGCTCTCCATGTGTGGATCTCAGACTCGGAGCACCCAGACTGAAGTTCACACAGAGAGCCAGAGCACTGGGGCTGCTGCTGCTGCTGCTGCTGCAGTCACTACCCAGCTGGACGTCTCTGCTGAGCTCAGGGAACTCAGAGACATGGTAGGGGAGCTGAGGGTGACTCAGAGCTTCACTCGTGATGATCTACACAAAATAGAGGCTGAAAATGATGCCCAAGACACAGAGATGACAGCAGTGAAACAAAGACTGGTGGCCAGTGAGACTAAAGTGGAGGCTCTGGAAAGGGTGAATTCAGCACAAGAGGCAGAGCTGACAGCAGTGAAGACCAGACTGGCAGCCACTGAGACTGAAGTAGTCAATCTGGAGAAAGAGATCACAGAGAAACCCAAGGTGGCATTCTCAGCAGGTCTGACTAACTCAGGCACCATATCTTCTGGGAATACTGATCTGAACTTGGTCTTCACTAAAATCATCACCAATGTTGGACAGGCCTACAGTAACATGAACGGCTTCTTACAGCTCCAGTAAAAGGAGTCTACTACTTCAGATTCACAGTCATGGATATACTATCCTCACGCACGATGAATATCAGGATTGTTAAGAATGGAGAGCGGGTCATGGCAGTTGTATGAGTATGATACCGATGGGACTCACTCCTATCTCTCCAGTGGTGTGACTCTGCAGCTGGAGGTGGGAGATGTAGTTAACATGCAACTCCCTGCAGGCTACAGGCTCTATGATGATTATTATAACACAACACCTTCAGTGGCTTCCTGCTCTTTCCTCTTTGAAGGGAACACACTGCTCAACTGCTCATGTTGTCAAATGATGAATAATATGCTTCATGATCATGTTCAAATAAAGCACCTTTAAACCTTAATCCTTCCCTGTCATCATTGGAAATATTGAGCAATGCTTTATTAACACAGGTTAATGCTTATTTTTTTATATATATAGTTTTTAATCAGGACCGTGGTCTTTCAATTTGAGAGCATTATTTGTTCATTTTAATTATTTTCACATCAGGCTGCTTGTATAACTTGCTCACTGATCTTCTCTCTCTCTCTCTCTCTCTCTGGCGGTTGGTGAAATTATTGGTCACGATAACGTGAAGTCGGCTTCACGAATGAACAATGCAGTTGTGCTGTTTCTCAGCACAATTGATAAGGCTAATCAGGTAATTGTGCAGGGTATAGTACTCAATGATTCCCTCACGCCAGTCCTCCCACTCAGTACCCCCGCCAAGAAAGTAATCATTTCAAATGTACCCCCGTTCATCAAAGATGAGCTTATTGCTAAAGAGTTGCAACGACATGGCCAGCTGGTTTCACATTTTCGAAAAATCCCTCTGGAATGTAAATCGCCCCTTCTTCGACATTTAGTGTCGTTTAAAAGACAAGTGTACATGGTCCTAAATAGTGGCATGGAGGAGATTGAGCTAACACTGAAGCTAAGGGTGGAAGGGTTTGATTATGTGGTGTATTTCCACGTCAGACACTGCGTTGAAATGTTTCAGTTGCGGTGGAGCTGGACACATTGGTCGCTATTGTCCTGGCAAAAATGCCAACACTGAAAAGGAGAAAACTCCAGCTAAAACCAATGAGTCCTCCACAGTCGTTCCCCCAGTCACTGAGGTAGAACCCTCGGTGGATGGGACCGAGGGAAGCGGACTTGAAGGGGATTTCTGATTGTGCTTGGCCCCGAAGCCGTGCGGGTGAGTCGGTGGTGATGGAGCCTGCTGTCGCTATATTTGTCGCAGAAGAGCTAGCTGCGGCTGGATCATGTGAACCTGGAAATAAGAAGGGGCCTTCAATACAGACACTGACAGTCCCTCAAACGTCAGTGGATGTGGTGGAAGCTATCTACATAGACCCAGTTTTCAAAGCCCCGGTGAAGAGAAAAATGGGCCCGGAGATTAACGTGACTAAAATAAAGAAAGATGAACACACAAATGTTAGCGATTGCGAATCCATGGATTCAAACTGGTCCGATTGTTCGCAGGGAGATGTAAAGCTCTCCAGCGAAGATAGGAAATATACTGCAGATAGCATTAATAGTTTCCTACACGTCACGAAGGGGATGCGGAACGTGGAGGTTGAACTGCATTTTCCAGACTGCTCGCTGTTTATTAGCGACGCTGCCTGGTGGATAAGGGAGGGTGTGTTTGAGGATACGGAGGTATTTCGTCTCCGTAAAAATAATGAGCAAGTTGAGAAAAAAGTTGCGTGGAAAAATAAAGTCTACTTAGTTTTTTCAGTATGTGTAACACCATCAAGTGTGGCTCTCTACATTTAAATGGTGTTAGCGATTTATTTTGTACGACTTTTTTTAAACTGAAGAATTAAATGTTGCCCTGTGCTAAATGATGAATTATTGTTTGCCCATGTGTTGGGAGTAATTGAGCATTGTTTCATTTTTGTCATGTGGTACCTGTTTTAAGGAATCTGCTGATGTCTAGAGTCTCACTCGGTTTTTGTTTCTACAAAGCAATGAATGACTTGGATACTTTTGTTGCACAGTGGTGCTGTGGAAAAAGCTGTGTGCTCAGTTGATGATGATGATGATTTTGTTTTTGATGTTTTGTTTCCTTTTGAGTAATGTGTAAAACACTGTTTGCAATGCTGTTTACCTAATAAAAAGTTTTTTATAAAATTCTCTCCCTCTCACACTCTCTCACTCTCACTCTCACTCTCGAGTGCGTGCTGGGAGCGAGTGGGCGGAGCGCGTTGAGTGTGAGTGCGACAGGTTGCCGTCTGTGGCGTTCTAACTTTTTTTGCGTGTTTTGTATTGTGTCTTATTTGTTTATATGTATCTTTAGTTTTAATCATTAGGTGGCTATTTATTTTGTGTCTTTGGCTGTTTTTCCCGGAGGTGCATACCGGCTTCTGCTGGGTGCATGGCACCTCAGGGAACAATGGATTTTGAATATTTAACCCGGCGCCATGGCGTGAAAGTGGAGTCGAGGGTTAGCATTGAGGAGTGTAGTCTAGCTGTTGGACAAGTCGTAGGCCACGAACATGTAGTTTCTGGTTCAAGAATGAACAACGCGATTGTTTTATTTTTGAGTTCAATCGAGAAAACACATGAGGTGATCCAAAATGGAATTGTTATTGGGGGGCGAATTTACGCCCGTTTTTCCTCTCAGTAGTCCTTTGAGGAAAATCACCCTGTCAAATGTTCAATGTATCAAGGACGAACTTATTGAACGCGAGTTATCGCGATTTGGAAAGTTAGTATCCCCCAGTGGCGGTTCTACATGGAATTACGCCCCGGGCGAAACCCCTCTGAGCGCCCCCCCCCCCCCCCCCCCCCCCCCCCCGGAAAAAAATAATCTTATTTATTTTGTATTATAACAATATAAGTGAAAGACAAACTTAAATGTATCAATTGCACAAATCCTTCAATAGAACATTTGAATAACACACTTAAGAGAATCAATGCACACATCATGCTAACCAGCTCTCTGCAAGTTAGGTTGTGCAAGCACTCAACATGCATTATGGTTTAGTTGAGTTAGCTAATCGTGGCTAACGGGATTTCGCTAACGCTGGCTATTATAGTTGTGTCAAAAGGAAATATATGGTCTAACCAGCTAGCTATCGACCTGTTCATTATTAAGATTATACTGGTACTCTGTATGCTGTTATATTCTGTTAGTTGTGGCTAGCGGGACTTCGCTAACACTTTAGCCTAGTGTCAGATGAATGAACATGTCCATACCCTATGGTCAAATCAGCTAGCTAACGCTAGCTAGCAAACAATTCTGTTGGTGCTCAACATTAGCTGGTTGCCTTAATAGGAATTTAGGTTAAGTTACACTTGACTGAAAACACATTTTTACCTTGTCCACTTGAGCATCCTTCAATAGTTATCTTGATAATGTAATAGACTACTCTGTAAAAGATGTATTTCATTTCCCTTGGGATAAATAAAGTATCTATCTATCTATCTATACTCTGCTAACTACGTACTACCTTCACCAGTTAGATAAGTTGGATCAGTCAGTGGTCTCTCCTTCCACCAATTCACCTTGCCCTTGGTGACCACATAATCGTTCTGTATTACCTATTTGTATTAGCCATTTCACACAATTCAGAAAAACGAAAACTTGCAGGAATTATAGGCCTGTAATTATAATGTTATGAATGTGCGTTATTATGCGGCTGCCCGGGTCGCCCGTGCCTAAAACCGCCCCTGACTGACACCACTGCGGCTGGTTCTCCAGCATCGGATCCGTCTGCACCTAGCTCCTTTTTGACAGACGCCCCTGCGGCTGGCCCTGCCATGTTGGTCCCCCTCGCGCCTCCGCCTGATGGACCGGCAGCGGGTGGGTCTGTTGTGGTTGGAACTGTCGCGATTGACCTTGCTGAGAAGGAGACTGTTGTGGCAGGTTGTGATGTGGGTGAGCTCATTTCCCTTGGGTCAGTCACAGAGATTTTTAGGCCTCGGGTAGAAAGAACTGAAGGATTAATGTCAGACGTAATTTCAGAGATGGAAACTGAGACATCTTTCAAAGTACCTACAACTACAAAGAGAAAATTGCCGGACCTTGAGAATACGAATAAATCTAAGAAAGCTGGATGTACTCAGGAGGATCAATCCGTAGACGGATACGCATCTGATTCCAGCTGGTCAGGTTGTTCGCAGACTGAAAACTTGCCCGTTGTTTACAAAGCTGAAGAAGTAAGTAAGTTTCTACAAGACACTAAGGGGCTATCGACTTCGGAAAAAAGTAAATGAGGTATGAAAACAACTTCGGAGCGGTGGTGAGGCTGCTGTTTGATTTTCCTGCCTACTGTTTTACGGTTGTTATGATAATTTTTTTAGCGAATGTAAATATGAATACTAATCTCAATATTGGAACTCTGAATGTAAATGGCGCCAGAGATAGTAAAAAGCGAATGGCGATTTGAGTTTATAAAGTTAAAAAGCATAGACGTGATGTTTTTGCAAGAAACGCATAGTGATCAAAAAAACGAGGTTGACTGGCGGAGAGAAGGGGATGGTTTAACTATCCTAAGCCACAAGTCCTCCATAAGTGGAGGTGTGGCGATTCTTTTCTCTAAGGCCTGTATACCCCTCTCTTATGAGGTGGATGAGATCGTTAAGGGACGCTGCTTCAAAGTTGTGGCAAAGTTTGACAATTTGAACATAGTTTTCTTGAATGTATATGCGCCCCCAGGAGGGCCAGACAGAGTTTTATTTTTAGGTATAATTGGCAATACCTTAAAAAGCTTAAAAACTGATGATTTGTTATTTTTAGGTGGAGATTTTAATTGCACACAAAACGATAAAATGGATCGGAATCATTTGGAACCGCATACTGCTTCCCAAAGGGCTGTAGTCCAAATGATTGAAACGTACGATCTCTGCGACCTTTGGAGGAGCATGCATCAAAGTGCAAGACAGTATACATGGGCACACAGTAGAGGTAATTCCTTATCTCTGGCCAGGCTTGACAGGATGTATGTTTTTAATCATCAAGCCAGCTCTTCAAAATCATGTAAGATCTGTCCAGTTAGCTTTTCAGATCACTGTGCAGTTATTTATTGCATATCTGTGGCTTCTTTTAAGTCCAAAAGTGCATATTGGCATTTTAACACGTGTCTTCTAGAGGATAGACATTTTGTAGATGTTTTTACTTATTTTTGGGAAAACTTTAAAGAGCAGAAGAGTGCGTATGTTTCTTTGGAACAATGGTGGGATTGTGGAAAGGTACAAATTAAGCAGCTCTGTAAGCAGTATACTTTGAATGTTTCTGGGGAAGTAGCCCGGTCAATGAAAATTTTAGAGTCAGAAATTGTGGATTTGCAAGAGTTAACAGCTTCCACAGGAAATGTAGATCATGGTAAAGTTCTAAACGGAAAAAGAATATGCTTGCTGGGTTGATGGACTTTAAAGCACAAGGGGCTCTGGTCCGTTCGAAGTTCCAAGGTGTGGTGCAAATGGATGCTCCATCCAAATTTTTTTCAATTTGGAGAGGAAAAATGGTCAGAGCAGACTCATACATGCTCTAAGGTCTGTAACAGGCCAGGAGCTCACAGAACCTGCTCGGATACGTAGCTGTGCTACGGTTTTTTACTCAGAACTTTATAAGAGCGAGTTACTGCACTGTGACGCTTTTGTCAATGACAATACTTTTTTTAATGGGTTGTCCAAAGTGGAGAAGGACTCTTGTTTGGAGATGGACAAGGTCTTGACACACCTGGAGCTTGAACAGGCTCTGTTTTCTATGAAGAATGGGGTTTCCCCAGGAATTGATGGGTTACCGGTTAGTTTTTACAAGGTTTTCTGGTCCATTATGGGGAAGGATCTCCTTGCGGTACTAAGGGAGAGCCTAGAAAAAGGCTTACTACCTCTTAGCTGCCGTAGGGCGATCATTACACTGTTGCCAAAGAAAGGAAACTTGCAAGATATGAGTAACTGGCGCCCTGTTTCTCTCCTATGCACAGAATATAAGATCTTGTCTAAGGCCCTGGCGATGAGACTTAAAAAAGTAAGGCACAGGTTGTCCACTCTGACCAATCTTACTGCATACCTAACCGTTCAATTTTCGATAATATAACCTTAGTAAGAGATTTGCTGGCAGTCTTTGGAAATCTGGGTACCAATGCTGGGCTGATTTCACTAGACCAGCAAAAGGCCTTTGATCGTGTGGAACATCCATATCTGTGGTACACATTGGAGTCCTTAGGATTTAGTGTGGGTTTTATATCTATGATCAGAACCATGTACTGTAACATTGAAAGTATTGTGAAGGTGAATGGTGGCCTGAGTGCTCCTTTTAAAGTACAAAGGGGGGTCAGGCAGGGATGTCCCATGCCGGGTATGTTATATCCTATTGCGATAGAACCTTTTTTGCACAAGTTACGCGCCAACTTGAAAAGGTCTTTCGGGTGCCATGCTGTAATGACCGTTTCTTTTTGTCTGCCTATGCAGATGATGTTATTGTTTTCATAAATGATGATGATGATATAAATGTACTTAAGAATGTTGTGCAAGAATTTAATCTGCTTTCCTCTGCAAAGGTGAACTGGGGGAAAAGCGAAGCTCTCATAATAGGGGAGTGGATTGGACAACGCCCAGGTTTACCAGGGGGCTTGTCTTGGAAGAAGGGGGGGTTGAAATATCTCGGCGTCTTTTTAGGTGATGACACTGTGACTAACAAGAACTGGGAAGGGGTTTTGGACAAGGTCAGAGGACGCTTATATAAGTGGAGATGGCTGCTCCCCCAATTGTCGTACAGGGGACGCGCAATCATCATCAATAACTTGGTGGCCTCTGCACTATGGCACAAATTTGCTTGTGTCGAACCTCCTGTTGGGCTCATTGAAAGCATTCAGAAGGAGATGGTGAATTTTTTCTGGGACAAGTTGCATTGGGTCCCCCAAGCAGTTCTTTTTCTTTCAAAAGAGGACGAGGGACAAGGACTTATACACCTGGCCAGCAGAAGAGACACTTACAGGTTACAGAAACTGTTTACTGGACCGAGTGATCTGGCGTGGAGACCTCTAGCTTACAGCATTCTGCGTGGAGTTGGTGGTATGGGTCTAGACATTGCGCTTTTCCAAATGGAGTATAAGCAACTTGGCTATAGTGGATTACCAGCTTTCTACACAAGCCTGTTTAAGGTCTGGGGATTGTTTACCCATCGGTGGTGTGATGCATTATCCTCCCTGCATTGGCTGTTTGAGGAGCCCATTGTGTTTGGGGCTTGGCTGGACGTGTCTGGTGTGGACATGCCTGGTATCACGGGTTTGCTCTGCACAAAAAAAGCTGTACAACTGCGTCACATTGTCTACAAAGCGGGTGGTGATCTACAAAATGCAAAGGCAGTAGCCTCTTTCCTAGGGATAAAATCCACAAGGTATGTGGAAAGATTTCTTTGCAAACTTGCTGGGGTTCTCAATCTTCAAGAGAGAGGTCTTCTGGAGGATTATGCCAATGGCAGGGCCTTCTGTGATAGCAATGATGTAATTCCAAACATCGAAATCACACCAGCTTTGCTTGAGACAGGTCACGTAAATCCCTTGCTAGAGGTTGGGGAACTTGAACAATGTGATTTTTTTTCTGTTACAGGGAAGGTTCTATATAAAAACCTAGTCAAAGTGATGAATAAGAATTCCTTGAAGGGGAGAATGGACACTGTTTGGAGAGTGAAACTTGGCATTGGATTACAAACTAAGCCAGTGTGGAGAACGATCTATAAAACTCCACTGAATAAAAGAACTGGGGACCTGCAATGGCGAATCCTACATGGGGCCATTGCAGTC
>NW_024879624.1:95000-125000 GCF_900700415.2 Clupea harengus | reverse complement strand
CTCCCCTGTGCTTCACCAGCCAGGACTTCACATACTGTGTTGGATTGAACTTTGTGAGTGGCGGGCCATTCAGGAGGCAGCGAAACGGTGAGGCAGCGAGGAGCTGTGCCTCATCTCAGATTGTGCAATCCCTCACAAACTGGGTTGAGCGCATGCGTAGAGCCTATTTAGTCTTGCTGATCTGACATAAAACCGCAGTGAAAAAAAACACGGAGGGGAGACAAACAGTACCTCTGCCTCTTTGAAGGGGCCGTGCGAGAGCCCACCGGTCGGGTTTATGCATGGTTCTGCCGTTGCTCTTCTTCTACACTTATATTTGACCTTGACCGCGAAAATGGAAGATTCTATAGCTAAGCTAAAACATTTCACCTAGCAATGTCGAACTGGCTTGCAAAGAATCTGTCTACAATTTTCAATGAATTAGCCTAATCTGCAGCAATATGCGTGAGGATAATTACTCATGCATCTTCAATTGCTGGAAGAACTTACGTTTTATTAGGCCTATTTAGATGGAACCGGGAAGGCTGGCTTGTTACCTGCATCATTGTATTTGAAAGCACGTTATCAATAGCGTTTGTCCCTGTCTTAATGCGATGTTGTGCGATACAAAACAACGTTTAAAAACGTGAATTGATCTTCTTCAGTCTTACTTTGTACTTGAGGCCATTTGCAGGCATCTGTAGGAGTGGGAGCACTCGATGGTCTCTTCAAAATTCGCCTGATATCCATGGCTAATTAATCCATTCCGAACAGGTAGGCAGGCAGGTGTTTACATACTTCCTGGTTCCTGATTGGTGTCGCAAGGCACTGATTGGAGGGTCACAGACCATAATACAGCGCAGATGAAAATTATTCAGACTACAGCGTTCATAGGTTCAACAATATGAAATGTAGTTTTAGGTGTTTTAAAATGACACCAAATTTATTTCTGATTATTCCAACGGAAGAACACAAGGTGCAGGGAACTTTGAGGTGCGCAAACGCCACTTACAGGTGGGTAAACAATATTTAGAGGTGCGTAAACGCTATTTCCAAAATTCCAGAGGTGCGTAAACGGCGTTTACGTGCGTTTACCCTCCACTACAGCCCTGGGTGTGACGTTGTGTCTGCATTCCGTGGCAAGGCTAAGAAATCTGTGTGGCAAACATGGAATGTGTGTGATGAAGTGTCAGGGACATTTACCAAGCTCAGTCACTGGCCCACAACGGTTGATGATGATGACCTCCAAAATGCTGGAGAGATTTGTGGTCATAATGTATGACTGATCAAGTGCAGTCACATCTGTGAATGATGCACGACTGCATCTGTTCGCCCGCAAGCAAAGGCCATATGATGCCATACCACCAACAAGTGCAGCCCTCGAGGAACACATTAAACGTGCAGCCTACCAAGCAGGTGCTGTCTGGGGCCAAGCAACTGTCACTCAACCAGTTTTACCAAGTCCTGCAGAATGGGGATGGAAACTGCAAGGACAAAGGTGGTTGGTGAACTGGACAACACTTCCACCAATTGCTGCAAGTTGCCAGGAATTGGCCAAAATGCTCATGCAAAAACAGCTGTACTAATGGCAGGTGCAAATGTTTTCGTCTGACTCTGTCTTGTACAGCCTTGTGCAGCTGTGAATGTCACTGAGACGTTTGAGGCCTAATGAAGTTTCTTTTGACTTGACACTGAAACAATTACATTTTCAGACTTATTCTAGCCAAGTAATCGCTTGTAAAAATCGATAAAAAAACAACATAAATGACAAATAAAAGAAAAATAACAAAAAGACAACATAAAAATGACAAAATAACAAAAACATATTTATCTATCTATCGAAATTGGTGAAATATTTCCCCAAATATGCAAGAAATATAGTTATGACTTGATGATTTGGCGGCCATCTTGAAAAATGACCGCCATATTGGATTTTTGGATGGCCCCCATTCTAAAGTTAAAGAGATGACCCAGAAGAATGTTTATGCCAAATTTCATGCTTGTATCACAATATCACTATCACTCTGCCTGCGGTTCTGGAAGATCAGTGCGGATACAAACTCTTCATCCACGGCAGAGACGACCTACCTGAGTGAGTGTGTGTGTGTGTGTGTGTGTGTGTGTGTGTGTGTGTGTGTGTCGTGTGTGTGTGTGTGTCGTGTGTGTGTGTGTGTGTGTGTGTGTGTGGGTGTGTGTGTGTGTGTGTGTGTGTGTGTCTAGTCAGCTTCAACTGTAGTCCGACATGTTCCTGAAGCGACTGGCTCTTAAAGGTGTTAGTCTAATATCTAATATAAATGTCTAACATCAGGTGACTAAAGTCACTTGGCAAGAATGACATAAACCAACTAAATCTGTCTGGAAGGGGGGTGAGGGGTACAGACCATGTCATGTGTTAGATGATGAGAAGTTCAATGTGCATTCTTCCAACAGCTACGGCTATCAAACTATCAAAGTGTTTAGCATCTCTGTAGGTAACGAGGCTGTGATATTTCAGTTTGATAAACGCTGACTGAATTGCCTGCTCTGCTGTTGTATCTTTTGCCTGTCTTGATGGAGCTAGCTAGCTAAGTAATGCTGGCGGGCTCGTTCAAGGCAGGCAAAAGCTGCACAAAAGGCCTAGATTAACCATATAAATGTTTTGGTGCCTGACCTGTACACTGGGCTTAATAAGGCAAACTTTAAAGCGGCTGCATTTTACCTCTTTCTAATGTATGATTGTTTGGCTTGTCTTTCTCTGTCTCCGCCCCTCTCTGTGACATCACCAGACCAGGCAGAGCAGGTGGAACGGTGCATGCGCCTCAGCCGGCGACTGCTGGTTGTCATGACAGCAGTGGGGTCGTGTGGGGGTCAGGGGGTGGCCCCGCCCCTGGAGGAATTTGATTGGCAGATGGGGGTTCACAGTGCTCTGGTACAGGAAACCATCAGTGTCATCGTGGTGCAGGTGGAGGATGGGCACACACACACACAGTCACAAAATCTCACACACACTCACCTGCGCACACACACACAATCAGATAATCTCACACACCTGTACACACACACACAATTACAGAAACTCACACACACACACTGGCAAACGCACACACAGTCAGAAAGTCTCTCACACACACAGCCCCCCCCTGGCCTGCAGCTGCTGCTGAGGAAGAGCGCCCCCATCAGGTGGGAGTTGGGAGCGCGAGGAGCAAACTCCCCCACCTCACGCATCTGGAAGAGAGTCCGCTACATGATGCCACCCCCCCCACCATCACCCCCCCACACCAGGGGCCAGAGACTAAACACCATCCAACTCATCTAGAGATCTACACACACACACACACACACACACACACACACACCACCATCACCCCCCCACACCAGGGGCCAGAGACTAAACACCATCCAACTCATCTAGAGATCTACACACACACCACCATCCAACTCATCTAGAGATCCACACACACACACACAAACACAACACCATCCAACTCATCTAGAGATCTACACACACACACACACACACAACACCACCCAACTCATCTAGAGATCCACACACACACACACAAACACAACACCATCCAACTCATCTAGAGATCCACACACACACACACACACACAACACCATCCAACTCATCTAGAGATCCACACACACACACACACACACACCAGGGGCCAGAGACTAAACACCATCCAGCTCATCTAGAGATCTACACACACACACACACACACACCATCACCCCCCACACCAGGGGCCAGAGACTAAACACCATCCAACTCATCTAGAGATCTACACACACACACACAAACACACACAACACACACACACACACAACACCATCCAACTCATCTAGAGATCTACACACACACACACACACACACACACCATCCAACTCATCTAGAGATCTACACACACACACACACAAACACACACAACACACACACACACACAACACCATCCAACTCATCTAGAGATCTACACACACACACACACACACAAACACAACACCATCCAACTCATCTAGAGATACACACACACACACACACATACACTCACTCGCGCACACACAAAACACCATCCAACTCATATAAATATCTACACACACACACACATAAACACAACACCATCCAACACACACACACACAACACCATCCAAATGATCTAGAGATCTATACACACCATCATCCAACTAATTTAGAGATCTACACACACACACACACACACAACACCATCTATCTCATCTAGAGATCAACACACACACATCATTCGACTTTCAAAGGTCTACACACACACAACTCATTATATACAGTAACTCACACACATAGCACTATCCGATTCTTTTAGAGATCTACACCGGGGGCCAGAGACTAAACACCATCCAACTCATCTAGAGATCTACACACACACACACACACAAACACAACACCATCCAACTCATCTAGAGATCTACACACACACACACACACACACAACACCATCCAACTCATCGAGAGATCTACACACACTCACACACACAGCACACACCGTCCAACTCATCTAGAGATCCATACACACTCACACACACACACACACACACACACACACACACACACACACACACCACCATCCAACTCATCTAGAGATCTACATACACACACAACACCATCCAACACACACACACACACACAACACTATCCAAATGATCTAGAGATCTATACACACACAAACACAACACTATCCAACACACACACACAACACCATCCAAATGATCTAGAGATCTATACACACCATCATCCAACTCATTTAGAGATCTACACACACACACACACACAACACCATCCAACTGATCTAGAGATCTACACACACACACACACACACACACACACACAACACCATCCAACTAATTTAGTGATCCACACACACACACACACACACACAACATCATCCAACTGATCTAGAGATCTACACACACACCATCCAACTGATTTAGAGATCTACTGACCCTCACAAAACACACACACCATCTATCTCATCTAGAGATCAACAAACACACATCATTTGACTTTTTAAAGGCCTAGACACACACAACTCATCATATTACTCACACACATAGCACTATCCAATTATTTTAGAGATCTACACACACACACACACACACACATACTACAGTGACATCATTGTGTAGTTCCTTGTTGGGTTCGTAGTGATTTCTTGGTAATGAGACGGGAGTTAGAATGCTGTGCTTTAGACAATGTGGCTGGCGTGAAGGAGATTTGGTGTATCAATGTGGCTGACGTGAAGGAGATTTGGTGTATCTTCACTAATATTGTTTGTAAGTGGGACATTTGTCTTTTGTCTTAGACACGCTGTAATAGCAATGCCATTATATGTGTATTCCATAAATATGAATGGATGCGTTAGTTTGGGAAAGAATGTTTGTAGATTCTGGCCACATGTGAATTAGCCCCGTCTTTCGTGGATGCAGATACATTTAAGTTTACGTTTGTAAAATGCAATTCAGTTTTGGCCTATGGGGTGAATAGTATGAGGTGAACAGAAGTTGATGTATTTTGCTGGGAAATGAAATTGCATACATGCTTTAAATGTTGTCAGTGGTGTATTAGTGATGTTTTTGTTGTATTTGTCTACTCTCAGTATTACCATTTTAAACCGCTGAGAGTTACTGTTGAGTTATTTTCATATACTGCTAATTCTGGCCACAGTTTTGAGAGAAGCTTTTTGGGGCCTGTGTACATGTGATGATTTAGCTGTTATTTTATTTTAGTACTGAAGCAAATTGGAAGCTACTGAACTTAAATCCATTTTATCAGATAAAGAACCCTTAAACTTTATTTTGTTGGACTTGTGTGTTTTATTCCTCCCCAACACATATGCTGTGTAGTTCACAAATGATAAGCAGTGTGTCCTTCACACACACACACACACACACACACACACACACACACACACACACACACACACACACACACACACACACACACACACATGCTGTGTAGTTCACAAATGATAAGCAGTGTGTCAATGCAGGTTTGTCTGTAAATAGCAAATGCATCTCAATACTCATTTTTGCAAATTTCTATTAAATATTGTATTTAAAATGAGAAATATTTGTGTGTATATCAGAAAACCTTTAAAGTTTTACATGGTGTGCAATGATATTTGTGTGTTTATGGAGTAAGTCATTTATATGTAAATCACAAAATGCATTCATGAGTAGTCTGACGAGTATTTGAGAATTACAGAACTAATCTAGCGGCCATAGTATACTCCTGTGTGTTGTGTGTTATAATGTTATAATGTTTGCATCATATAGATACACACACACACACACATACACACACACATACACACACACATACACACACATACACACACACACACACACACACACACATTAAATCATCTTCAAAGCCATGCTCACACTAAACATTGCATCCTCGACTACAAATCTGTAACACACATTTTCAGTCCTTGTAGTTGTAGTCCTTGTCCTGAAATCGGTCTCTATTTGAATTTCCTCTCTTACTCACTATTAACTGGTTTCAAAGGAATAGAGTCATTTTAGGATTGATTCCATAAGGCAGTTCCACAGTCATAACCTGTAATCTAGTTCTGTGTGTGTGTGTGTGTGTGTGTGTGTGTGTGTGTGTGTGTGTGTGTGTGTGTGTGTGTGTGTGTGTGTGTGTGTGTGTGTGTGGAGAGGAGCCGTGAGGAGTGTGTGTGTGTGTGCTCAGAGGTCCTACAGTGCTGCTAAGGTGCATATCTCAGCTTGTTATAGCGACGTGGTTCAGTTACAGAGCGCCATGACTGTTTGTCCGCTCTCAAATATGAATTCGAATTCAGTGCAGAGGCTGAGCAGCAGTCCTATCTCTATAGTATATGATTAACAGTTCACTGCGGCATGTCTAGCCCAGATGATTTTAGCCAGGAACCTCGAAACGTGTTGTCCACTTTTCGGTCTGTAACCAAAATCCTAGTCAGACGTTACCGGAACACCGTTACCTGAATAATCCTCAGTTAAGAATTTCAGAAGAGGTCATAGTGGGTCAGAATTACCATTTTATTACGTCAGGTACAAGTGACTACTACCAGTTACACAAACAAGTCTAAAGTGAAGAATATAAGTTTTTAAAACACTACATGAAACATACAAACACTCAGAGAACATGAACATACCTGGCTGCTTAGAAGTGGCTACTCACACGGATGTGAGGGAGATCTGGAGTCAGAATGCTCCAAGTTCTTTGACTGTCTTCCCCTTAAGTATCCATTTTAGTCCTGAATCTGGCCTAATAATTACCCCCATAGATAAGAGGTTTCTCAAGATGAGAATCACCACATTAACAACCAAAATGGAGGGAGTTCTCACCCAAATTTGGGGTGGACCCCCTCCAAAGAGAGATACCTTTGTACTCTCACAGAGACCAGAATTATCAGGTCTCTGATATCTATGTTTTAATTACTATATACAGCTGTAGAACTGAGACCATTTTCCTACTCAGACTGAGACCATTAAAATGAACCCAAACATGACAAAGAAATCATATTACAATGCAATATCTCACTTAAGCACTCTTACATTCATTCCTCTGCCCCTAGTTTCACCCCGGCATGGAAAAGCACAGAGAGAGAACCAGACAAATAGGTTTGAGATAAGAGTCTCAGCAGGGGGTGGAAAGATCAAATAGTTGGGACAGTGCATCTCTGGAATGTTTTGTTGGGGGCACCATAAACCTAAACACCTAGGCCCCACCTTACTAGAGGAAAAAGTCCATCTGTGATTTTCCACTGGCCAGATCCATTTCTGCCTTACACATTCAACAGCCAGCTACTATTTGTGTAAGAGTGAAACACACACATATGTTGTCTATTCAAAACAAAGCTAAGAAAAATATAGTCATCACACAAATATGATTGTTGTGCCATTTATTGAATACATGTCAGTGAACACGCTTGTTAACTGGGTCATTAAATCATACACCACTGCAGATTAATCAGCTTTGTAATATGACTGGAGTGGAATAGAAAGCTGGAGAGTTTAAAGAGCAAAGAGTTATGTATGAAAAACCTCTCATTCCATTAGCTAGAAACACGCTTAAACTGCTATCCCAACACCATATGGTTAAACTGCCATCCCATAGTAAGCCCCAAACACAATGAATAAAGAAACACATTAGTATCTATGAAGGTAATATGCATACTTGGTGCCAATTACACAACATGAATTAGATTGGGTTGATTGAAAGCCATTGCTGTGATTATATCAGAAATGTATTAATTTCATAATGAAAGGTGGTCACTCAACCTAAACAAAAATCCAAATTCACCCATTTGAAAACGTGATAATATAATAACAACGTAACAATAATAAATCAAACTAATCACTAGTGACCTCAAAACAAAATTAAGATAATTTCATAAAAAAGTGAAAATGTCTAAAAGGTGATTTATTCACTTCATGATGAAACCACTTGAACAGAAGAGAAAAGAATCAGGTACTGAACTACTTAGTGCAGTGTGTGTGTGTGTGTGTGTGTGTGTGTGTGTGTGTGTGTGTGTGTGTGTGTGCGTGTGCGTGTGCGTGTGTGTGTGTGTGTGCATGTGTGTGTGTGTATGTATGTGCAGTGTGTGGTACTGAACTACTAACTGCAAGCAACTGAACCAAGTCAACAATTTTCTCAAAATCCCCCAAGAGTACTGAAGGGAAACACATTTAATTATTGAACATCTTAAAGACAATAAAGACCAGAATAATCAAGTTGGTCATTCAACCTAAAGGGTCCCAAAACAGATTTGGTAAAAGCTAATGATAATGAATAAAATAAACAAACAATAAAAACCTCACCCCGAGCAAAAAAAATATCAAGACCATTTTCTAAACTGACATTTACTGCAGATAGCTCAGACATGATTCCTCTCCACATTTTCTCAAATTCTGTGGTGAGTCCATCCTCAGATAAATCTGCTTTTCTCTCTCTACACTCTTTCAGCAGCTCACGGACCTTTTTCTCAATTGTATCCATTTGCTGAGCCTTGATTTTATTTCACCTTTTCCATTCCCTCTCTGATTTCAACAGCCTTCTCCAAAGAGTGTTTTATAGACGTTTCCATCTGTTGTCTGAGAGAGTTGGCACTTGTTTGGAAGTCCTGTTTGTATTTCTCTACTAAACGGACTTTGCTGTCCTTTTTCTTAAAGTATTTATCAAGGTTGGACAGGATTGTCTGCTCTTCTTCATTCAGCTTCTTTGATGCCTCGTGTAACAACTCTCTGAGCCTGGTGCGTAAAAGATTAATTTGGACATTCTTTTCAGTCACTCCAAAATTGGATACCTTTGTTTCCTTGGTTATGAGCCAGTTGTTCATCTCAGATTGGAAAGAGCACTCCCAAGTGTTGTACTGAGTGCATAAATCTGTGTATGCATCTGCCACATAACTGTTCCTAAAACGAAATATGAATTTCTCAAATTTCACAGCATTCCACAAACTCTGAGTCCACCTGAGGAACTCTGTTGCACTGTTCCTGATGTTATCAGATGTTTGTAAGGACCCAATCAAAGTCTTCTTGAGTTCATAGACAGCTTCACTGTAGCCTGCATTCACTGGGGCCATTGGGGGAGTTCCATGCCAAAGTCCAGGGATGTAGTAGCTGTCTTTGTCAGGATTGTAGTCCATCACATCAGTGAACTTTGAATAAGCTAATTTCTTCTCCATTTTAGCTGCCACTCGGGTCATCTCATTCAACTGCTCCATCAGCTTCTTCCTGTCTCTCATGTTGCTGTCATGAGCAGACATGTCTGACACGTTCTGATGCACAAACAGACATCTGGGCTTCTTCCCAACCTCCTTCATTCTGAGAAAGGCGTGGACCACAATCTGCAGAATGTCCTTCATCTCTGTGGAGTTCTCCATGGCAATATTGATGATGGTGATGTCACTGAGCCCTATGACGAGCGTTGCTAATTCGTTGTCGTGTTCGTAGCTGGTCTCCAATGCTGCCAGCTCATGTGATTTTAAGCCCTCTGTGTCAATGACCATGATGAAGTCACACTTGAGCTCCAATCTGAGCTCCGCAGAGACTTTATTCAGCAGCATGAAGGCTCCTCTGGTGCATCTTCCACTGCTGACTGCAAACTGCACTCCAAACATGGTGTTGAGAAGGGTGGACTTCCCAGTGCTTTGCACTCCCAACACAGTCAACACCAGGACCTTACTCTTGGTGTCCACCAGCTGATGTAGCTGAGTCAGGACCTCTTTTATCCACTTCATTGGGATGTTTGATGCGTCTCCATCAACCAGCTCGACTGGAAACCCATCCAGCAGCATCTGAGCACACAGAGCAGGTAGGTGCTGGACTTGTTGTCGGGCTGGGTTGTTTTCTGGAAGGGAGCAAGCACACTCATAAATCTGGCCCAGCTCACGGAAGAAGTGCTCAGGACCCAACGAGCAGTTGGAGATTTGCTCATCCAAGTCTGCAATCTCCTCCTTATTCTGTGTTTTGTTTCCACAGCAGACTTTGTACTGCTCTCTCAGTGTGGACAGGTTATGTCTAGAGAGGGTGTCCAGCTGAATCTTCAGCCACTTCAGGAAGTAGAGACGCTGAGTTCCTGACTGTGAGATTCCAGCAGTGAATTTCCCCATGGCTTCTGAGAAAGCCCTCTGCGGCTGTTTCTCTCTGAGTGCTTCTTCTTTTGTCTGGAGTGAACGCATGTAACTCACTATGTCTTTGCCTGCATGACGCATTCTGCATCTGTCCTTTTCATTTGGACTGATTTTCTTCCAGATTTCACCATGTAAGGGCAACTGGTCTTTCTTGAATTCCACAACATCCAGAATGCTTTGCGTGATGCCTTCAGCATTTGTTCTGCCATTTGTACACTCAGTGCAGTCCTCATCAACCACAATACCAACACGTCGAGCAACAGCAGCCATGTCTTCCACTTTCATATTATGTGGATTCTTTCCAATGACACCCTTCACATGGCCACGCAAAGTCTTTACAAACTCTACATCATTCTGCCTTCTCTTGATGATCACATTCGTCTCCCAGAGTGTCTCCTTGTTGAAGGTCTTACTCTGAGAGTTGGTGACCAGGAACAGCTCAGCTCTGCTCTCTCTGTTGTTCAGAGTGCTGAGGTCTCCCTCTAGGTCATCACTGAAGATGAAAACTGCAGCTGAGGTCTCATACAGGAAGGACATCTGGGTCTTAAACAACCTACCATCTCCTCTCAGATTGGCTATGGCCACTGGCTGTGTGAACATGTCAATGTTTGTGTTCCCACAGGGTAGATACCAGCTGACTTCAACCAGACCATCTGAGATTCTCCTGGGCACATCACCAGACTCCATTTCACAGTGAACAAATGTGTCGTTGTGCTGATGAGGATTACTGAACAACTTGTTCAGAGTTCGAGATTTGGGCAGACTGCTCTCTCCTAGTCTAACAAAAGACACCATGGGGATGTCCATTTCTACGATCCTGCCCTCTACAAATGTCCTGTCACCTGCTAGAGAGTGAAGTCCGAACTTTTTAACCAGGTCTCTCATGGCCCACAGCATCAGAGTGCTCTGCTGTGTGTCACAGTTTGGCAACAGCAAAGGAACAGCAAACTGGCACAGGGACATTTTGGAGACCATTTCCTGCTGGAGGAAAGGATCTGAGCAGTGGAAAAGAGCAGTGATCAAATCTAGAGGATGTATGTCATCAAAATCATCATTAGCATCAGTGTAACTATAATCATACATTGGCTGGTCTTGTGCACATTTGATATCTCTTGCATATAAATTGGACATCATCAGTTTCCTTAAGAAGGTCCATGGTAGCTGCTTCAGACTTTGTGCTGGTTTGTCAGACACTGTATTACTGTTGATCTCCAGGACTGAGCTGAGTGTGAGCTTCCCTCCATGAAGATCCCCCAGGCCCAAGGTTGACAGCAGCTTAGGAAGGAGGTGTTCTGGGGGGTAAAAACATATTTGGCTGTTTGTACAGGGTTACTGGATTGCATTGCTTTTATGTCTTTCTTCTACTACACTACCTGGTTAAAATGTCCACTGTCTTTATGTCTGTCTATGCTTTTCCTCCCCACAGGGGGCGCTAATGAACTCTTCCAGTCACCTGTAAATGCATGCTTCTAGCTGACAGTGTAGTATATAATATTCTACAGTCTAAGCACTTGTACTCTATCTACTTTACTTTAACACACATCTTCACCTTAACAGAAACATTAAGTTACTTTAACCCTTTAATTCAACTTAGCTATTGAGTGATATACACAAACAGGCCTGATGCAGTTTGATGTCGAAAATGTCTGCAAACTTTTCTGTGGTATACTATATTACAAAAAGTCTGCAAAGCAGCTGTCTTAGCTGAATTTCATATTTCCTGTATTTGTTTTATATTACAATATGTACTAAAAGAGGTGTCATATACATTTTTAATTTATTTTGCCATGCAACTGAACTATGCAAAACTACAATATACAGCAACAATATATGCATTTTGCGATACTTCAAGCATATGCTATAGTTATGATGGCATGAGTCACTTTTGGGTGAAGTATGAAGTGTGTTAGTGGTTCTAGTGCATTTTGCACCAAAGGTTATGAAGTATGAAGTGTTTTGGTGGTTAATTGATGTACTCAGGTGTTTGTCTGTAAAGCACACTGTGTGAAGAGTGTTTGAAAAGTGTAAAGAACTGTAAAATGTTTTATCTTCAAATTAAAAGTTCAGAAAATGTTTTATTTGTCAGTCTAGATGTCAAATCAGTCAAATCAGTCAGATAGCTTGGACACATCTCATAACCGGTAAGGTTGCATATCACTGTTGTCTGATTCATTATGTCATTGTGCCTTGTCTAATTGCACATCAGCAAAATTAATAGACAATTTGGTGGATAAGTCCATGTATATATTATAATACTAATTGTATCTCACCTGTCTTCATCTGAACAGAAGCAGGCTGGCTCTTTCCTCCATGTTGGAGCTCAGTGTAGACTCTAACAGTGTAGTCAGTTCCTGGTTTCAGGCCTTTGATGACTGTGCGGCATGACTCAGTAGAAATGGACTTTGGCTCAGTCCCTTCACTCTGGTAAGAGACCAGGAAGCTGTGTGGAGTCTGCTCCATCTCAGGAGACACCAGCCAGCTGAGACTAGCAGATGATGCAGTGATGGAGTTCACAGTCAGACGCTCTGGGACTGGAATCTCTGAAAAGTTAAAAAAAATAGTATTATAGTAATACATAAGTGATGATTCATTCCAATTGTACAGAAGTTTGGTCTTTTTTCTTACCTGTTGTAAAACTTTTCGAGGTGGGTTTGCTTTGACGTTCATTTTTCAGTGTAGATACTTGGACAGTGTATTTATTGCCATGTTGGAAATCCGAGATAGAATGAAAGAGTAAATCTGTGTGAATGATCCTCGGCTGTTCCCCCTGTCCCTCACAGAAAAGTTCCAGCAGGTAAGACACCTGGTCTAGTCCATCTGGTTTGGTCCACTTCAAAGAGACACACGAGGAGTTTGATTCTACAGTGAGATTCTCTGGCATTGGAACCTCTGCAGAAGAGACAATGTAACATCAGTTACATCAGTTCCAATCACAGACAGAGCAGAGCCATTTCATGAAACAAAAGGATGGGAACTTGCTCTAAAATGGGCATTCACTCAGATCTCAGTTCAGAGTCTACAGCTAGTCAGAGTCATTACAAATTTAGAACTCAAACTAACTATAACAGAAAGATGATCTGAGGTAGGCGATACCAGCCAGCCAGCGATACATGTCCTTCACTATCATTCACTTTTCACCATCACACACCTCCTCTCTCAATCGAGGAAGAAGCCAAACAACTAATAGTTTGATAGTTTGCAGTTTTATCTAAATTGGTCTGTCATGTTGACAGACACGAGAAATCCCACATTACATCTAGTCTTAAATTAAAACTATTTGGCAAAGTAAGGATTGACCGATCAAGCAGTTGCCATAAGCGTCTAAAACACTATAGCCAGGTAACTAAAAGCCTTGAGAAAGTGAAGAGGCTAATCAGTGTGGTGTTGTACATGGGGGGGCAAGAAGTGGCATTTCGTGGGCATGAAGAATCTGCTCTTAGTCTGAACAGGGATAATTTAAATGTGCCTGTAAATGCCAGATGGTTTCGCCTCATTGAAAGAGTGGAGAATACCGCTGTTGTAGAAGTAAGTTGAGCTCAAACATTTTAAGGACAGCCCTACATATTTTACTGCAATGGGGCTCAAGAGTATATTTCCTTATATTTGCAATACCAATCATCCAATGTTTCTGTTCCTGATGTTCAGTTTGTGATTACATAGTCCTATTTACAGTGCCTGAAGGCAGCCCATTTGTCCAATTATTTATCATTTTGATAACTTCAATCCTACAGACATTTATTACCTGGACTATATTGTTCTTAGTTTGTCTTTGTTTTATAGTAAGTGATGACTATGATTTAGACGATTAAACTACTTATCATGGTGCTGATTGAAGTGATTAGAAGCACTGTTACTGTGAAATGTACTGTACGTAGCATAAGTTTAGCACCATATTGCTAAACATTGTGTACCTGAAGAGGCAAATAATGTGATGGGCCTCCTTACATTTATCACGCTTCGCTACAGATAAAAAACAGTGGCAAAATAAGGCGCAAGCATTAAACGTACACTATACTATACATTAAAATGTATAGTTAGTGTTAAAAATGACCGAAGCTTTGTGCTGCAATAGGCTGCAGTAACAAGAACTTAACTATCTTTTATAGGATGCAGCCAGGTTAGTAAAATACGATCTGTTAGTAATAGCTAATGCCACTTTTCATACCAGCTGCGTAGGCTTGAATGAAGCAGCTGGTGTTGTGTTGCAATGCCCTCCTATACCTTCATCCATCCATCCAGAGGAGAGGCTCACACTATCACTTGGGAGACTGGAAGTGTGTACTATTTCATGCCATTGGCGTAGCCTGTAGTGTTTCATCTTCAGTACAGAGGATCTCTGATGAACACTCAGCACATTCTCTGCATTGCGTTGCTAGGGACTTGTTGGTAGAGACTCAGCTCAGATGCTAGGTCAGGCGCTATGATACTTTAAAGACAACCTGAATGTTTTTGGTGTAATGATTGACAGGCGTTCATACCGCACATTCTTTTTTCTGCTGCATAAACGGTAACCTAAATAAATTAGGCCACCCATCCCTACTGACCTCCTCACTTACTTTTCCACTATAGTCTACAGAAATAATGGGCCTCATTCTCGAACATTTTCTGAAGTTTCTTCTGAAATGTTTCTTACGGACTTCGGAAAAACAACGTACGGAAAAGACCTCCGCCACATTCATGAACGCTTGAAAATGTGTTCCTACGCACCAGAAGTGTTCTGAGCAGTGCTCCGCCGGAACAGTTTTCTTAAATTGAAAGCACGTTCTCGTGCACCTGGATTTGCATACATACACGCCCCGCCAGCTCCTTATAAGGGCACGCAACAGCAGTGACGTGTGCAGTCGGAAACAACCGAGTCCACGCGAAAGCAAATCGGAAGCGAGTCATGTCAAAGCGGAAAGTAACTTCACCGGTGCAGAGGTGGAGGTACTGTTGCAGGATGAAGATGTGTCCATTCTATTACACTATGGCTATATCAACGCGATTGAGTTTAGTGCTGATATATTCATTCACTTACATTTGCAGTGTTCGTGTACATTTACATTTACATTTAGTCATTTAGCAGACGCTTTTGTCCAAAGCGACGTACAAGGGAGAGAACAGACAAGCTATGAGCAATAGAGACCTAGTGTAACAATAAATACTATTTTACATAAGAAATAGAAAAACTAAATAGAAAAGAAAAAGAAGTGCAGGAATGTAACTGCTGTAATTGCAAGTTAAGTACTAGTCGAAGTGCCAGTTAGGAAGGGAGGTGCTCTCTGAAGAGTTGGGTCTTCAAAAGCTTCTTAAAGGTAGAGAGGGACGCCCCTGCTCTGGTAGTGCTAGGCAGTTCGTTCCACCAACGTGGAACTACAAATGAGAATAGTCTGGATTGCTGTACTTGCACAGACTGCAGTGCCAAACGACGCTCACTAGACGAGCGCAGCATCCTGCTGTAGTCCTTTTATTTATTTTATGACATCACGGTGCCTCGTAGAATCATGACTATAAATTCTCATATTTATTATTATTATAATTATTTAAATCTGAGGATGTATGTAGAGTTGATGTGAACACAATCAGCAACGATTTCTCACAAATTCACAGGGCCATCTTGTGGTTTTATAAGGAATCACAATTGAGAAAACTCTGGCCGATTTACGACTGCTATTTCGCGTTCTGAAAGTCTTCTGAAGTTCAGAACAAATCCCAGATGAGAAAACTTCCATGAATACAAATGTTTCCCTAAATCCACCGGAAGAGGAGTTCAGAAGAAATTCCTTCTTAAATTCTTCTCAACTGCATTCGAGAATGAGGCCCAATGTTCCTAATATCTTATGTAGCTTGCTTTCATGCATGTTTGTTAGGCCCATTGGCCTATATGTTAAATAATATGAAGACCACAGCAATGACTGCACTTTAGTAAAGGAGATAACCCCCAACAGCAGCACTGAAGATCAACAAGACTCTGCATTAGACAAACAGACCCATGTTTACTTAAGAGCACTCCTAACTGTGTAGCTATGAATTAGAGGCTGGATGGACTGATTCTCTCATCTAGCCATTAACAGTTTGTGTAGCTGAGTTGTCATGGAATAATCAAGGCAACAATAATAATAAAATGTGTGTAAAGCCGTATGATCCATCTGACATCGTTCTTTCTGACATTCTTATGGCAATTTAGATTTAGATCGAACAGGGTTTGGCAAAACAATACAATAAAAAACAGACCCTACACTATGGTGCCGGAGGATGCAATTACTATGGAGACCTGTAGTTAAGTCAATAGCAAAACAGAGGTGCTTGGTGATGCTTCTGTTGAACCAGTTTGTCCAGTTCTGTCCATGATACAGAGTCTGCCAGCTCGGCAGAGATTTCTTAGGCCAGGTTCCAAAACTCTAATATCTTGGCTAACATGTCCTCCTTGAAGCCCCTGATTATTCAGATAATTGAGAAACACCCAGATCTCTTCTCTGATGTACCAACTCGCACCAATGTGTGTTAAGTTTGGGTTTTCCTGTTCTCATTGTGTTGCTTCCCCCTGTGCCAGGGTTGTAACACTTGGATGAAATGTGTGGTCAGTCTATGGTAGTTTTTTCATGATATGTAAGTTAGAGAGTTTTCACAAATTTCTAACACTAAACAGTTATGGACTGACCACAAATCAGGTGTTAATCCTCACCTGTGTGTACAGATCCCTCCACGCATGGGCTCTGGCGGCCATCTTCACTGAGGGTGGCCACAGTAAAGTGGTACTTCTCTCCTGGAAGAAGACCTGTCACCTCCATCTGAAGACCCGTCACCACGATGCTGCGCTGCTCTTGGCCTCGTCTCCTGGTCACCCTGTACCTGTGGGGGCCAGGAGCGCCCTCTGGTGGTGACCATCTTAAAGTCACAGAATCTGGCTGCACTGAGGGGAACTGGATCTGCCCAGGTGGAGGAACACCTGAGAATGATGGAGGTGGAGATGGAAGCTGAAACGTGAGGTTTTAGTGCTAAACACAAATTTTTACTTATTTTTTATAAAAGTTTTAAAATATTAAATACCTCCTGTTTTCGTAACTTTGCATTGTGTCTCGTGTGCATCCTGTGCAAACAAGAATAAAACATTAGAGAGCAGAGAAACTGGGTTCATCTTGAGAATGTCCTGCCTGTCCAGAGACTGACAGGGGAGAGACTGACTGCTGTGTAGGGTAAAGAAGGGATAACGAACGACACGCCACCACTTATGCAACAGTTGCCACACGTGTGTTATGTTCATTTGGGAATATCATTTTACACATTGATCCCTAAAACAGACTTGATTGTAGAACTACTACTTTCTGCCATACATTCTGCCACACAAGGAGTCTTTTTTTAAGTTAAAACCCAAAGTCGTTAGTTCTAAATGGATGGTTGCTATGGCCAAAGCCCAGTTGTTAGTTCTAAATGGATGGTTGCTATGGCCAAAGCCCAGTTATTAGTTCTAAATGGATGGTTGCTATGGCCAAAGCCCAGTTATTAGTTCTAAATGGATGGTTGCTATGGCCAAAGCTCTGTCGTTAGTTCCATATCTCTCATTGCCAAGCTAGCATGTCCCAGAATTCTGCTGAGCTTAAGGTTAGTAAAATCACTGTGGTCTTCAGCAAAGATAAACTAAAAGCTACTTCTGACATATTTAACATGCTTCTACTCTTGTGATGTTCATATAAATAAGTGTCTTGACACATCAAAGATGCTGAGTTGCCACACTTGTGTGTTCATTTGCAGATATAATTGTTGCTACTCTCTGTACTTCCTTCAAAATACAGTACAAAACCTGGAACTGCTTCATATATCCAAGTTAAATGATGTTCTAAAGCACGTGTCACAATAGAAAATCTATCCAAGCCGTGGTACAATAACAAAGACACCACTCCTGATGTGTATATGTGCCCACCTGCTCCACGATATCATGTCCCTTGTGATCTTTAAGAAAACAGCGTGAGCAGATTGGTGATTGGTCGGTCCTGCAGTAGAACTCCAGCTGTCTCTGGTGCTGTTGACAGAGGCTCTGATCCTGAAGGTCCTGTAGCTGGTGTCTCTCCAGATCTGGGTCAGAGTAGTGAGGCCTGATGCAGGTCCTGCAGTAGGAATCCCCACAGGTCACACAGGTCTTCACAGCAGGATTTGGGCAGACATCACACAGCACCCGTCCAGCTGACACTCTACAAGGACACATGAATGGATTTGTTGAATGAATGAATGTTTGTAGGAATCTGTTTGGTAGGAGCAGTCAAGCAGCCATAATCAAAAGGTCAAAGATCAAATATTATAAAGGCCATGACATTACGAGCTGTACTGGTTTTGAGCCGTTTGTTTCATTGTCCCTTTGTAGGCTCTGAAATACAGTTGCATTGGCAAAAAATGATTTATTTTACATATTGGTATAGGCCCTATGCCCTTGAAATGTGTATAACAATGTTTGACCAATAATTTAACATTTAGATTAATTCCTCCTCTCTTAAATGTTTCTCAAGCACGCTCCCTCATCTTCAAATTGCACATAACGTCAACCTAAATTAATATCACATGGTGAAAATCAAGCCCCTTGATGGCCTGGATAGAGATCACGAAATCAAAGTGCCATGAGAAAAGTATCCATAGCCTAACATACTCTCACTGTTTTATGTCTCCACTCATTACACGTGTATTGGTCGTTATGGATTATTCTGGTAGCATGTCCATTGCACGTATGGAGCAGAATCCTCCAAAAAACACTGATATTTTTGACTGATGTTTGTTTTATTATTCATGCAAAGTTCTATTAAAATGATGATACTTTAAATATCCTAATTTCGCGTTAGAGAATATCCAATAAAACATTTAATTCATTGTGACAGGGACTATTTAGTCGTGACTCATCTGAGTTGCTTACAGTACTAGAGAAACAAATATGTGAAGTAAAAATGGCACTTTTTAGTTCATTTATGATTTGCTGTCTGCTTAAGAGGAACCAAATAAATAAAAATCAAACTATCTGTTCTGTGCCATATTGATTTGTAGAGCATCATATTTTTTTGCATTGAATCACATCGTGTCAAATCGCACTGCAAAACAAAAGGGGTGAATTGTATCCCATTAAAAAATAAAACACAAGTTTAGCACACAGACATACAAAATTACATTGTTGGCAGGTTTGACTCATAGCAATTGGGGTGAATTGTATCGTATGACATAAGTAGTTGCTTCATGTGTATCTTAATGTATCGGATCTTTGGCAAAGCACTTATTTGTGTATCGCTTCAGAGATGTAGATGGAAGACACACACACACACACACATACACACGCATCAGCCTTAGAGATGGAGATGAAAGACACACTCACACACACACACACACACACACACACACACACACACACACACACCAGCCTCAGTGCTGGAGATGCACATCCCTAGTCTGAACAATATGACACCAGGTAAACAGGGTGGGCAGATTGGAATACATTAATTTACCTACCTGGAAAACTAGTATTTAAGTAACTACAGTATATTCTATCTACAGTGGTACGTAACAGTAATGTAATTACAAATATTAGAAATGTAAGGTGCTACCCTACTTGGTTACTGTATTAGACCCATCACTGGTTATAAATATGTGTACCTGGATCCTTCCCCTGTGAAGTTAGGTCTGCCGTCTATCGATTCATCACTCCTCATAGACACACCAGAGTCTGTTCCGCTGGATCTGGATTCATCACTCCTCACAGACACACTGGGCAAAGGGTAGTCCTGTTTCTTCATGACATTCCTGTGAGAACTAGTCATAACATTCATAACATTACAAAGAGGTTCCAGACAGACAATAATCTGTATAATAAATTAATAAAAGAGAAAATACAAAATCTGAAACAATTCTAATAGAATAAAAAGAATAAAACTAGTTTAGTGAATCTGCTCCTCTGTGCAGTGAGGTGAAGGTTGACTTACTCTGTGACCTTCTCCTGTTCTTTGACATCCTGTGGCGTGCCCTTTGACCTGACACTCTTCTGTGACATCACACAGGACACAGGAGAAGGCGGCCTCTCTTTTTGCGTCCTACGACCACAAGACACAAGAGGGTTTTTGAGACTCTGGATTTGAATGATTTTTTGGGGGAATGGGTAGTGTGCTCTAACTTGTCTCAGGGTGATCTGACCCGGAACACAAAACTAAATAGTGCACATCCTGGACGGCAGAGTGGGAACGACACGTGTGTTTATCGGCCCATCACATGACCACATACCATCACATGACCATGACCATATACCATCACATGACCATATACCATCACATGACCATATACCATCACATGACCATATGCCATCACATGACCATATACCATCACATGACCACATACCATCACATGACCACATACCATCACATGACCACATACACCATCACATGACCATGACCATATACCATCAAAATGAGGCTGCCACCCTTACTATGCTTGTATAACTAAAATTCCGCATGGACCAAGCCATCCAACATAACTCACCATAACACACCACAACAAAACACATACAATTCCCAATATCAATAAAACTGGGCTACAGACAGCGTATGTTGTTGTATCGTGAAGGAGAGCCTTTACGGATCCCGGGTAGAGCATACAGCTCGTGTTGCGGCTGTCACCAGCCAGTTGGGCACTGCTGTGTATTCTTTACTATGATCTGCATGCACCATACTGATTAAATGGCCATATTAACCACTTTTAATTCCTTACCTAAATGTATCTCCTTATCTCTTTGTCAAATTGATGTCTACTAACAAAATGTTATTTCTCTTATAGTGTGCTGATGGATGGAGAAACATTGTTCCTCATCACCATATCCATTAAGTACGTCTACACATATTTGCAGCTGAACTCTACGCATTCACTCTGTTTCTTTCTCCACCCTTCATAGTCTGGACTATCCTCACTGTGGGATGCAGCTGTAGTCCCTCCACCCAATCTACTTGTAGAAACCCTCAGTCCACATGTACCCGTCCCCACCATACTGTCATACACTTATTCTACCCCATACTCTAGTTTCCTGCAATGTATATAATTGCCACCATTGACATGTTTTTCTGCTCCTACTCTACTTACCCTTGTAATAGTAATAGTAATACCCATTAAGCTGTTTTGTATGCATCATGTACGTACCATATGATGTTTGTATGTATTATGTACATTTACCCTGTGTGTGCTGTGTACATTGATCACTTGTTACATTTAGATTTACATTTGGTCCAAAGTGACGTACAAGGGTCGAGGACAATCAAGCTACGAGCAATAGAGACCTAGTGTAACAATAAATACTACTTTACATAAGAAGTAGATAAAAGTGCAAGAATGTAACTGCTGTAAGTGCAAGAATGTAACTACTGTAAGTTAGGTACTAGTAGAAGTTCAAGTTGGGAAGGGAGGTGCTCTCTGAAGAGTTGACCCAGTCAAGAGCTTCTTAAGAGAGTTGTTGTTTCCCCTTCTGCTTCCCCCACCCTTTCTATCTCTAACTGGCCAGCCTCACGCAAATAATAATAATAATAATAATAAAAAAAGATAAGCAACCGTTTGACAAAACAGTGCAGTTAAGATAACAAATTGTAAAAACCAGACAGACATACAAGGTAAACAACAGTGTGACAAAACAGTGCAGTTAAGATAACAAATTGTAAAAACCAGACAGACAAGGTGTTAGACAGAAAAAGAAGTTACGGTGTGAGTAGTGCAGTGGCCTAATTATGGTTGCAGGTTTGGTTATTTTGTATCCATTTCTTAAGCTTGTTTTTGAACACTGAAATACTGGCGCACTCCCTTACATCAGTAGGGAGGGTATTCCAGTAATTAGAGGCGCGTACTGAGAAGGCGGTCTGTCCAAACGTACTGTGTCTATACTGTATAACACAGTCTCCCCTGGTGACTGCCCTAGTTGCCAAGCCATTACCATCCTTGAGCTTTATACTAAACTAATTTAATGGTGGAGGTGCCAGCCCATGTAATATTTAAAAAATGAGACAGGCATCCAAAAACTCCTCTCCTCATTTCCGTACCGTTTCTCTAGGACCTGGGACCTTCAAAATGTCATCATCATATTAATATAAATCATATTCTCTTCTCCTCTAAGAATCTATGACCTTTTATTCACTGCATTCAGAGCTCAGCAGAACTCAGTTCACTCACTTTCAGTGATTTACAGTGTTGTCCAGTCAGGTCACTTTGTCTCATATGTAAATATGTGCACTTAATAATATTTATTTAGTGTGTAAATATGTGCACTTAATAATATTAGTGCTTTATCTAATATGTAAATATGTGCACTTAATAATACTAGTGCTTTATCTAATATGTAAATATGTGCACTCAATAATATTAGTGCTTTATCTAATATGTAAATATGTGCACTTAATAATATTAGTGATAATGTTACATCCTATACTGTAATTCCAGACTGCAGTGTATTTGCTTATTAGGCTTTTCCAAAACTACCTTATTGTCCCAGATAATAATTACACACTTTCAAAACTGTAAGCGATTTGGGTTGTCCTAGAAAAACACTTGCAGGAGTAGGAATTGTGATGTTCTCGTTGTGTGAGTCAATGACCAGACCGAGTGTTAAGAAAGATTTGGTTTACCGATATCTTGGAGGCAAGCATATGGAGGACCAAACCTGCCATATTTATAAATGAATGAATGAATAAATAAATGTCCACTTCCATGCATTTAGACAGAAATAAATGAATAAATGTATTAATTAACGCACAATTGTCAATCAATATTTACTTATAATTTACATTTATGTATGTATTTATTTCTGTATTCATTTATTTATTTATTCATTCATTCATTCATTCGTGCATTTATTCATTCATTCATTCATTCATTCATTGTTCCCAATATGATAATGAGAGGAGGCCAGTAGGCGTGGAAACTGACGTTCAGACATTTTGCAATCAATCCAGAGCCTTAGATTCAATCTAGCTAACTAGTGCAAGCACTTCCGCATTTTTCCGTAAGATCTGCATATAATATTTCAAGGTAGCTAATAACCTATAAAGATTCTTTATTATTGTTATTTATTCACTCTAGGGCGAGAGACTGTGGAGAGGTATCTATCTAGCTAGCTAGGTTGGTGACAATCTAGAGAACAGTACAGTAACGTAGCAGTGTGGAGCAAGATAGGGATGTGTGTGCGTGTTGCTGAAAGTATTTCACAGTCACTATAGCGATAACTTGCTTGTAAAATGATGATCCTGATGTAATGCTATGGCTTTGTATCAGATCGCCAGGTTATTGCTCTCAGGTTGTGCCTTATGCATACCTTGGGATACTCAGGAGTAGGTTGCCCATTCACAAAATGCTACAAAGATTTAAATAAAAAAAGTTCATAATGGCCTTTTGGGACGTTCTTGTTCAACATTGATACAGTATGTCAAGCTCCTGGCAACTAGCTGGCGTTTGCTATCACTAGCTAGGATAGCTCAGTAGCAAAGTTGTCGGACCTTCTTCTCTCAGTAGCGGTTGCTACGGTATGATTGGATATACATTTTCATTTTCAACGAGATCGGCCAGCCTGGCCAAGCCTCTGGCAATTGCCCTTTTTCCATGACAGCAAGGTAAGGCTAACCTAATCGAATACAACGCGTTGAAAACGATTAGCCAATGGTGTGTCAAATACCGCCTACCTATTGTTGATTGACACATCTCATTAACATATTGAGATGAAGAAATACAGGAATGAATGAATAAATAAATGAATGAATGAATGAATGAATGAATGAATGAATAAATAAATAAATAAATGAATGAATACAGAAATAAATTAATGAATACAGACATAAATGAATGAATGAATAAATAAATAAATACAGAAATAAATACATACATAAATGTAAATTATAAGTAACTATTGATTGACAATTGTGCATTAATTAATACATGTATTCATTTATTTCTGTCTAAATGCATTGATGTGGACATTTATTTATTCATTCATTCATTTGTAAATATGGCAGGTTTGGTCCTCCATACAAGCATACATCCGTACTGTTCACATACTCGCGGGCTCTGCTCGAACACCCAACCTGCGCATGCCTGTAGGGGGTCATGCCTTACGTCACTGTTGTGACAATGTTATTACTTATATCTTGGACCTTCACTACAGGTCGAATTGGAACATACATTTTACAAAACATCAACTTGCGATAGTGAAAAGTATACTGAATACGTGTGTTTTAGACTGAAACACTTGTCAAACAGGTGCAGTGTACTAAGAGAATGTTGGGCGAACTTCCTGACTGAGAAATCCTTGTTGAACGACTCATGCCCTCAAGTACTGATTTAGGCTTACATTATAAATACACAGACAAAGGACAGGTTTGTTCCTGCAGAGTAGGACTGCTGTATCATACATTTTTCTAAAATGTTACGGTTATTTAATTTTAAATGAATAGGCTTGGTGGGCCTTATGCCCGTATCCTACGCTTACGCAATCTTGGAGCAACAATTTCCGCAACAATCGAATTTGAGTCAAAAGTGGTTCGAATCAAACTCGCCTGGGGCAACTAGAAAGGTTACACAAATCTCATTAAGTAATCTAGTTCAGTTTTTACTAAGTAAAAAGATGGTTTACCCAAATACATTTGCGACAACATTTTATAAGAAAACATGACTGCCAGACTCACCTTCGCAGTTTGACGATAACTAAAGTGATAAGAAAATAGAGCGGGTACGGAAATCACGTGACGTTATTGCTGACACCTTCTCTCCATAGACTGTAGAAGAAGCTTCCGCATCTTTCCACTAGATGGCGATGTAGGATAGAAGTATTTGCGGACGGTAAAACACTTGTTTGTCCAAAGATTTCTAGATTTCCACACATAAGCTTCAGTTACGCTGGAGACATGTCCCCAGCACTTTGACAACTGAAAATAAAATCTCACTACAACGAAGGTAAAGCTTCTCAAACAACGTGTTAACCATTGTGGAAAGATGATGATATAATTGATACACACACAACTTTCATTTTCGTGTATGTCAGCCTAAGTGTTACAATGAAGCTACGGTTTTTTAATGAGACACCGTCAGATGGCATCACCTTTGTTCCAGTGCCTTATGTTAGCCAATACATGCTTTTCTATGCAAGACATGAACAAGTAGTTTAGACAGATAGTTTAGAGATTAACCCAGCCAGCTATATGGACAAAATGTACGATGTTTAGCAACACTTAGAAACTCTGTTAGAGCACATTAGAAGCACATAACGCCAGGAAAACATCACGTGTATTGACATTCGATAGAATAGCATGTATTGGTTAATATAATGCACTAGAACAAAGGTGATGCCTTCTGACTCCAGGCTACGCCATGTTATGAAATAGTACGCTTTCCGCGGTCTCCTAAGTGGTTGTAGCCATGGACATTTGTAGCAGCGGTACACCAGCCTAAGTAAACACCCTCGCAATGCTGGCCGAAAACGGTTGGCAACATGTCAAAATAGTAGTCCGGTATAAAACTGTTTCTACAAGATGCTCGTTACGAACGGTGAGTGTTGAAAATAAACGTTAAAAAAAAGCTGATCATAATTTGCATGTCTGACTGTCGTATTTATGGTGACATAGATTATAATTTAAGACAGTGGGATAGGTCTCTATATATTTTGGTTATCATCTGCGTTGCTAAAGTGTTAAAGCGTATCATGTGTTGTAGGCCTACATAGTCAAGAAAAGGGAGTGTTCACTTGTTTTTTTTTTTTTCATTTCCAATTTTCTTTCATTTGGTAATGTAAGTGCTGATCACCTGTAGACATGTGTCTTTATTTGTTCTCAGTATTATATTATGCATAAAATGCAATATTAGTTCAAATGCTCAGAGATGTCATGCATAATATATAGGTGGTGGAATCATATTTATTGAAGTCACCACATACTAATGGAGGGACTTCAGTTCCTTTTTCTTTTAAAAATAAAATAAATGTAATTTTTACCCGAGTGCTGGCCATCTGTGGCATCTTAGTCTGGAGCTGAGCTTTGCACCCTCACTTTATCCAGCAAATACAGTTGTTAAGATCCCTGCGATCTAAAAGACATTTTTTCATTTTGATCGCTGCATGTGTTTTGTTATGCCACGGGTTTCCCCCGTTTGTTTGATTCGCCATGTGCTTGTTTTGTTTCTGTGATCAGGCCATGTGCGTTCTGTTATTGTCCAGAGACTCCGCCCTCTGCTTTTTCCCCGGCCTATGCATCTGTTCACCATTATCTGTTTTACCTGAATTGTTTTCACCTGTATATATCATCTGTTCCCCATCTTACCTTTGATTTGTTGCCTGATTTGTTTCTCCTGTGCCTTGGTAATTCCCCTTGTTGGTTTCACCTGTGTATTTTCTCTGTTCCCCCTTCTATATATTGACCTGTGCTTCCGTAGTTCGCTGTCGGATCGTAATTCTTTGTCTGTGCGAATCTATGCCAGAATCCCGCATTTTTCCGAGTAGCCTACCTGGTATTGTATAAGATTTTCTGTTTTTGATCTTCTGTGTTTTTTACCTTTGGAGCTCTGTTCTGTGTTTTTGCCTGCTTGGAATTTTTGCGTGTTCTCTGTTGAAGGAAATAAATCCTCAAGTATTTTTTGCAACCTGGTCTGCGATTGGGTCCTTGTGAGAGAGCCTAACAACAGTACATTAAACATTCACTTATTGCTCTTTCACAACGGACACTGTAGCCTACATTTACTTTAATGCAACATTTGAAATTAAATCACCCATTTCATAACTGGGTTTCTGTAGGTTTTCACATACAATACATTTGTCTTGGTTGTGTGAAACAAACAATTTTCATGTTACATTTACAATTGCATCCAAGTAAAAAGCTATATTTTAAGGTAAACAATCATGTGCTGGAGACCCTCAGTTTTACTCAGTTCTTACAATGGCACTACCCTATGATCCCAATGGCACTACCCTATGATCCCAATGGCACTACCCTATGATCCCAATGACACTACTCTATGATCCCAATGGCATTACCCTATGATCCCAATGGCACTACCCTATGCACATGATCCCAATGACACTACCCTATGATCCCAATGACACTACCCTATGATCCCAATGGCATTACCCTATGCACATGATCCCAATGGCGCTACTCTACTTACAGCACATACGTTTTGCTCCGGTCGCTACATCCAAAACCATTTCTCCTCTCTCACTCGCTCTCTCTCCCTCGCTCTGCCACACCCACCCTGTACGTGCTGCTCTTAAAGGAGCCGCACCATTTTACATCAACCGGTAAGACAAACGCTATGCAATACAGTATGCCCACAGACCAGAACAGCCCCCCCCCCCCCCCCCCCCCCATATTATTATTAGTGTTTTGTTGTTGTTAATAATTGCTCAGACTTGCAGAAAAGATTTGACACATGGCACTGACAATTCAACCAATTACAAAGTATTTATTCAATTTGGGAGAGAGAGAGAGAGAATTATGACTTGTGTTGTTTATTGTAGGTGTTTGTTGCCTTTTTGGACTCTTTTATCATTTTTGTTGTTGGTTCCCATTATATATGCCATAGTCATAGAATTGGATGTATTAATTGTGCTGGTTGACTTCAGTGCCTGCTGTTTGGCCTGATGCCCCTTACTATGTGCCTTGTCACATCCCGCACACTTGGATGGGCACAGGATGTCTCTTGGCGGCAGATACAGCACCAGTAATATGAGCTGGTGCTTCCTACAATAATACATGGCCATTTAGAGGTCCATTCACTATTAAAAGAGGTCTTGTAGGTGGCTGCTCCTGGGACTTTTCTCCCTTTTGTTCTAGCCATCTCCTCCACTGTTTCTTCCACCGTCTCCTCCTCCTCCACCTGCACCGTCTCCTCCTCTTCCACCTGCACCGTCTCCTCCTCCTCCACCTGCACTGTCTCTCCCTCCTCTACCTGTACTGTCTCTTCCTCTTCCACCTGCACTGTCTCTTCCACTTCCACCATCTCCTCCTCTAATGTGTTTACGACCTTCTCTGGGCCTAATCTGGCCTTTTTAGTGGGCTTTCCTCTTTGGGCGAAGGACATGATGCTTATTTGTTTTTTACCTGACATCTTTGAAAGACAGATGCAATGATTAATGCATCCATGGCCAGGAACATGCTAGTATGCCTAATGAGCTCGATTGACAACTTCACGTGAAGAAGCCTCGGAATCTGAATAGAATGTTCAAGCAAACACATTTACAAAAAATAATGCCCATAACATCATTGAATATTAAGGGCTGCCTAATATTCGTTCGAATTATAGGCTATATATATTTTTAATAGGCCTACTCGAATTTATTATAGCCTATTAACGAAGTTCGGAGTCAAAGCTATAGTGAAAAGGCAGGCTATAGCCTAAAACTGTCTTGGCTACAAACACTCATTAAAACCTGATGCTAATTATCTGGGAAATATTCTCAAACTGCAGTCAAGTTGTCATTGCTTGTGTCAAACCATTGTGAATTTGTTGTAACACTAAAACAGGAGACTACTTATCCTTTGTAGAAGACTGATGCTCGGAGCTCCAGTGGTTTCCTCAGGTGAACGAAACTTTCGGAAGATCAGTCACGCGCAATTCCAGGATGCTTTATTTTCATGGGTTGCTGGATTAAATCTTACCCAGATACAACAGATACAAAAGATAGTTTTTTTCTGATTGGCTATTGTGTAGCCCATTTTTTTCTTTTGATTGGCTGATAAGTGGCACCTCACGGCAGAACTCCAGGGGATTCGGGGAGACGTGCTTGATTCCTCCATGGTGAGGGCAGCGCGGCCAGGTCATGTTTGCGTGCTGCGGCACATTAAATAGCATAGAGTTTTTTTTCAGCGTGAGAAATACGATGTGTGGCGGGAGTGCGTGACTAAAGACCGAAATGAGTGACTGTCACGCCCAATGCGTGACACTTGAGAGCCATGTGAGTGGGAGGGGAGGGGAGGTGACCTTCCTACGGAAGGTTCCGGAACACACACACAAAGGCAAGATGGTGGATAGGTGATGTGTATTCCCCCACCTAGGGCAGGCAGGATGTCTGCTAGGGTGTCAGGAGCAAATGGTCATGAGGCCTACTCAGCAGAGGCCATGGTTGTGGCTTTCCAAGGGTGTTCCCAGTCTGTCAATACACATGGCACACACACACACACACACACACACACACACAGGATAACATACTTGCAATGCAATGGTAAGTATATAAATTAATGGTAATATAAATTTCCATCAACTTCAACTGTACCACTGAAGCTAGTGTGCATGAATAGCCCTACAGGCTACAGGACCACATGTCAGTTTCTCTGGTTTCTTTTCATGAGGCAGAAATGCAAAGTTAATGTTTAATTAGTTTAATGTATCTTGTATCTTGTATCTTGTTTAGCTAATGAACTAGATTCACATTCAGG
>NW_024879624.1:50000-90000 GCF_900700415.2 Clupea harengus | reverse complement strand
TGTAAAAACATTACTGAATCAATAATATAGTGAAGTCACATGTGTAACTAGGGTTAGACAGCTAGAGGACTGGAAGGAGCAATTCTCTGAATTTCACAAAAAGAGTATTGGTGTCACGACAGAGCCCGGACCTGCACCAGCCACGCCCCTGTTGGTTTCCACTCGCTCACAGAGCATTCACACCTTTGCGTTGGAATGCGTTGATCCGTTAAGGGCAACGGATCCCCATTCACTTTGAATGGGGTGTCGTCATCCTTTGCCGAAATGAATTGTGGCTCCGTTCAGTTTGTCAAAAGGTTGACGTCACCCCATTCAAAGTGAATGGGGATCCGTCAACCCTGACGGATCAACGCATTCCAACACGTTCGTGTGAAAGGTCTCTCACTCTCACCGGAGTACTGATCACTTACACCTGTATCCTCACTCACCTGCACCGCGTTTACACTCACCGGGTTCATAATCACCCACACCTGTCACAGCCCTACATATACCTCACACTCCCTTCACTCGGTGTCTGGTATCGCGCTTCAACGGATGCACAACCTTGGAGTTCCCGCGACCTGACTTTCATGAGGATTACGTTCTCGCCCGTCTTCGTTTGTATCAATTTAGTTTATCTCCTTAGTTCCCGTTTAGCGTATCACCTTAGTTATAGTTTAGTTAGTGCCTTGCCGAGTGTGACTCGTGTTTTGTTTGCCGCAACGGCTTTTCTGTTATAGTTTGTTCGCTCAGAGTTTGCCTCTGCTAAGTTTAGTTCTGCGATTTGATTGCGAGTTCCGCCAGTTCCCAGCAGTGCTACGCGCCTGCGCCCCTCCGAGGGTAGAGACTGTGTTGTCGAGGATTAACCCCGCAGCCTCTCTGTGTTTGTATCAGCATCTCTGTGTCTGCAACCTGTTGTCTGTCCTGTGTGTTCCTGGCTGTCTCTGTTTGCAATAAACTCTGTTCCAAGTATCCCCAATTTCGAAGTCTGTTCGTTCCGTGACACAAAGAGCCTTTGAGATCATGTCATGAATTATCATGACAAAAGTCTATTAAATGTGTCTATTTACATAATGGAGCTGTGCTAAATCTGTCTAACCAATAGTTTGTCTGTTCAACGTTTCTGAAGTTGGTGCCCCAGACCTGAATTCACATGTTTCACCTCATCAGTGGATCAATAATGTGTAATGTCTAATGTAATAGGCTACAGTTATGCTCTTTCTCGACCTGAATATGATTGACACAAAACTCTGACCAATCACTGCCTTCCTTAATCAGCCATCTTTTCTCCCTTGCTGAGAGTGGCGACTGAAGAGAGCTGTGGAAACTCCATAAACAGAGCAAGACACACAACACAACATACATCATCTGTTTAACCTACATTTTGTTGGCCGTATATTGTTTTCGGTCCAGTAGAGTACATCTTTTTTAGGATTATTGTTTATTCATTATTCGTATTTAATTTGGTCTGCAAGCTAAGAACATTATGGTTAGTGGAATGACCTCATGCATATGTGCTTAATCAGAGAGAGAGTGTGTGTGTGAGGTCGCTCTAAGGTGTGTGTGTGTGTGTGTGTGAGGACGCTCTAAGGGGTGTGTGTGTGTGTGTGAGGACAGTAAAGTGTATGTTGCGTATGTGTAGTGTGTGTGTGAGGACGCTCTAAGGTGTGTGTGTGTGTGTGTGTGAGGACGCTCTAAGGGGTGTGTGTGTGTGTGTGAGGACAGTAAAGTGTATGTTGCGTATGTGTAGTGTGTGTGTGAGGACGCTCTAAGGTGTGTGTGTGTGTGTGTGTGAGGACGCTCTAAGGGGTGTGTGTGTGTGTGTGAGGACAGTAAAGTGTATGTTGCGTATGTGTAGTGTGTGTGTGAGGACGCTCTAAGGTGTGTGTGTGTGTGATTTTCAGATGGTAAGGTGTACGACACTTATGTGGTGTATCCGCGGCAGTGTGTGTGTGAGGATGCTCTAACGTGTGTGTGTGTGTGTGTGTGTTTCAGATGGTAAGGTGTACGACGCTTATGTGGTGTATCCGCGGCAGTGTGTGTGTGAGGACGCTCTAACGTGTGTGTGTGTGTGTGTGTGTGTGTGTGTGTGTGTGTGAGTTTCAGACGGTAAGGTGTACGCTTATGTGGTGTATCCACGGGAGTGTGTGTGTGAGGACGCTCTCTCAGTGTTTCTCAGCTTCACTCTGCCTGCGGTTCTGGAAGATCAGTGCGGATACAAACTCTTCATCCACGGCAGAGACGACCTACCTGGGGAAGGTGAGCCTGTGTGTGTGTGTGTGTGTGTGTGTGTGCGCGTGTGTGTGTGTGTGTGTGTGTGTGTGTGTGTGTGTGTGCGTCGTGTGTGGGTGTGTGTGTGTGTGTGTCTGTGCGTGTGTGTGTGTGCGTCGTGTGTGTGTGTGTGTGTCTGTGTGTGTGTGCGCGTCGTGTGTGTGTGTGTGTGTGCGTGTGTGTGTGTGCGTCATGTGTGTGTGTGTGTGTGCGAGTGTGTGTGTGTGTGTGCGCGCGTCATGTGTGTGTGTGTGCGTGCGTGCGTGCGTGCGTGCGTGTGTGTGTGTGTGTGTGTTTAGTCAACTTCAACTTTAGTCCGACATGATCCCTGAAGCGACTGGCTCTTAGAGGCGTCAGTCTAATATCTAATATCTAATGTCTAACATCAGGTGATAAAAGTCACTTGGCAAGAATGACATAAACCAACTAAATCTGTCTGGAAGGGGGGTGAGGGGTACAGACCATGTCATGTGTTAGATGATGAGAAGTACAATGTGCATTCTTCCAACAGCTACGGCTATCGAGCTAACAAAGTGTTTAGCATCTCTGTAGGTAACAAGGCTGTGGTATTTCAGTTTGATTAACGCTGGCTGAATTACCTGCTCTGTTGTTGTATATTTTGCCTGTCTTGATTTAGCTAGCTAGCTAAGTAATGCTGGCAGGCTCGTTCAAGGCAGGCAAAAGATACACAAAAGGCCTAGATCTACCATAGAAATGTTTTGGTGTCTGACCTGCACACTGGGCTTAATAAGGCAAACTTTAAAGCGGCTGGATTTGACCTCTTTCTAATGTATGATTGGTTGGCTTGTCTTTCTCTGTCTCCGCCCCTCTCTGTGACATCACCAGACCAGGCAGAGCAGGTGGAACGGTGCATGCGCCTCAGCCGGCGACTGCTGGTTGTCATGACAGCAGTGGGGTCGTGTGGGGGTCAGGGGGTGGCCCCACCCCTGGAGGAATTTGATTGGCAGATGGGGGATTCACAGTGCTCTGGTACAGGAAACCATCAGTGTCATCGTGGTGCAGGTGGGGGATGGGCACTGTTACGACCCTGGCGGATCTAGGCCCCGCCCCATGATATTTGCATGCCTGTTCTGTCTCTGTCTCCTCAGCAGGTAATGGGGAGCAGGTGTACAACAGGTGTACCCCATGATTGGATGGCTACAAAAGCCTTGATCAGATGGCAGTCGAGAGAGCGTTGGATTGGAGTTGTGGATTGGTCGTTGGTGTTTGAATAGAGATTGGTTTTGGATTGTCGTTGGTTTTGGATTATCGTCGTCGTTTGTTTATATTACCATTTAGCTGACTTTACATTACATCTTTTGTTTCTCTCCACAACACTGACATTCACCACACGTTTTCCTATAATTATTAGATAAATATATACTTGTAACACTTAATAAATAACTAAATTATTATTATATCATAAATTCTGCGTGGCCTCCCCTTTATGTTTCGTGCCCGTGAGCTGGGTTCGTTACAGCACACACACACACAGTCACGAAATCTCACACACACTCAACTGCGCACACACACACAATCAGATAATCTCACACACACACACCTGGACACACACACACAATCAGATAATCTCACACACCTGGACACACACACACAATTACAGAAACTCACACACACACACCTGGACACACACACACATTCACAGAATCTCACACACCTGGACACACACACACAATCACAGAAACTCACACACACACACTGGCAAACGCACACACAGTCAGAAAGTCTCTCACACACACAGCCCCCCCCCCCCCCCTGGCCCCCATCAGGTGGGAGTTGGGAGCGTGAGGAGCAAACTCCCCCACCTCACGCATCTGGAAGAGAGTCCGCTACATGATGCCACCCCCCCCACCATCACCCCCCCCCACACACACGCCAGGGCCCAGAGACTAAACACCACCATCAATGTTACATTAGTCATTCTTGTAAATTTCTATTAAATGTATTTAAAATGAGACATAGTTTAAACATTACTGCATCTTTAAAGCCCTGCTAACCACTTCATCCACGACTACAAATTTGTCACACACTTTTTCAGTCCTTGTCCTGAAATCTGATCAATGTTACATCAGCCATAGTATACTACTGAGTGTTGTATGTTATAATGTTTACATCATATAGAGATGCACACAAACACACTACTGCATCTTAATAGCCCTGTTCACGCTTACCATTGCATCATTTAGAGATACACACACACATACACAGTACACACACACACACACATCACTGCATCTTAAAAGCCCTGCTCACGCTAACCATTGCATCCTCGACTACAAATCTTTCACACTATTTCAGTCCTTGTAGTTGTAGTCCTTGTCCTGAAATCTGATCAATTTTACATTAGCCATGTACATTCAACAGCTAGCTCTTATTTGTGTAAGAGAGAAACACATACATATGTTGTCTATTCAAAACAAAGCTAAGAAAAATATAGTCATCACACAAATATGATTGTTGTGCCATTTATTGAATACATGTCAGTGAACACGCTTGTTAACTGGGTCATTAAATCATATACCACTGCAGATTAATCAGCTTTGTAATATTAGTGGAGTGGAATAGAAAGCTGGAGAGTTTAAAGAGCAAAGAGTTCTGTATGAATAACCTCTCATTCCTCTAGCTAGAAACACACACTTAAACTGCTATCCTAACACCATATTGCTAAACTGCCATCCCATAGTAAGCCACAAACACAATGAATAAAGAAACACATTAGTATCTATGAAGGTAATATGCATACTTGGTGTCATTTACACAATATGTATTAAATTGGGTTGATTGAAGGCCATTGATGTGATTATATCAGAACTGTATTCATTTCATAATGAAAGGTGGTCACTCAACCTAAACAAATCTCCAAATTCACCCATTTGAAAACGTGATAATATAATAACAACGTTACAATAATAACTCAAAAGAATAACTAGTGACCTCAAAACAAAATTAAGACAATTTTTAACCTCTATATAAAAAAGTGAAAATGTCTAAAAGGTAATTTATTCACTTCACTTTAACCACTAGAACAGAAAAGAAAGGAATCAGGTACTGAACTACTAACTACAGTGTGTGTGGGTGTGTGTATGTGTGTATGTATGTGTATGTGTGTGTGTGTGTGTGTGTGTGTGTGTGTGTGTGTGTATATGTATGTATGTATGTATGTATGTATGTATGTATGTATGTGTGTATGTATGTATGTGTGTATGTAGTACTGAACTACTAACTGTAGTTAGCAACTGAACCAAGTCAATCATTTTCTAAAAATCCCCCAAGAGTACTGAAAGGAAACACAATTCATTATTCAACATCTTAAACACAATAAAAACCAGAATAATCAAGTTGGTCATTCAACCCAAAAGGGTCCCAAAACAGATTTGGTAAAAGCTAATAATGAATAAAATAAACAAACAATAAAAAAACATGTCCCCTATGAATATAAAGTTCTGAAGCGTCTGCACTGATAACTGATACACATAATCTGACATTATCATAAGAAACACATAATCTCATACTAACTCATGTTGTTTGAATTGACGATCATATTGAATAATATCCCCAACATCTGGCACTTTTAAACAGGAGAAAGAAAAAGAAACACAGAAGGAATGATCTCTTCTTATCCGTTTGGTCCATGATAATAATTGAAGACTAAAAAATGAGAAAATTCTGATTCTTCATCGACTGCAAACATGTTAATAAGCAACCTTCTCATTAGGGATATAGGATATTTAGGAAATAGGATATAAGGAATGTTTTCCCTTCACCAAGAGAGATAGTTAAATCTTTTCACCACATTGGATATCTGGAGTTGTTGCATGCAAACACATTTTTAATCACTATATTAGTGGTGTGCAGATATGCAAATACAATTTTGATCAATTCGTAAAAAAAATTGAAAAAAAAGTTTGTCACTCTTTGATGCTAATACCAATTTCACATGCTAATTCCATGTCTAATTGGAAGTCTAACTGTCTAAATGTCATCATTTGATCTGCAACATCGGAACATTCTTCTGACACACTTCTCAGTCGGATTACATGTAGAATGACTCCTTCAAGCCTATTAAGGCATCCTTTGGCGTCAACTGTTTCCATTCATGTGGAATGTCTGCAGGATTACAACCAACCCATTTAGCAAATTCATCATTATGTTTCACCAGAACATATTTCCAGTAGTCTGAGGCCTTCATGCTTGTGTCTCCCGCTACCTCCCAATTAGAGTAGATTGTCCGGTACTCCTTATAGGGATGCCATTCACCACTTGTGTCTGAATTTTTAAACCTAAGATCACTGATCACTGCAGTTGAGCAAATGTCTGTCATAAGCTTCTTGGAGGTATCCCATCTATACTGTGCAAAGGCTTGAGGTCGGTGCATGTTGGAGAAGTGTGTTTTGTGGCCCTGACCTCCTGCTTCACAGGGTGTCTGACAGAATGGACACTGTTCCCCACACCCAAACAGTCTGGTGAAAAGCACCTCATGGGGTTCGGTAGGCAGCTGTCTGATAGCTTTTCGAAGGTCTTCCTGGGAGGTTGAGCGCTTGAACTCATCACTTAAGGACTGTTCCATGTCTGAGAGGGAGTCTATGAGGTTACTAGCAAATTGCTCAGTGTTGGCATTCTTTAAAGTGATGAAGACAGTGTCTTCTTGGAAGGATAGTTGGTCTTTAAGATCAGCACGTATTGTCTGTATGAACATTTTCATATCTGTGCTCTCCTCAGTCTCCTCTTTGGCACGAGTGATTGCATTAGTCACTTTCTGCACTACGCCAGAGAGATGCTTCATCTTTAGTTGTTGCCACTTGTCACCCAGGGAAAATGTTTCAATGATTTTGTCCAAGATCCAGCTATTAACAAATGTTTTGTAATTATGTGTGTATTCTTTGAATTTTTCAAAAGAGTCATCCTGAAGCAGCTGCTTTAAAAGGGCAAACTGGAAGTGAGTCCTTGTCTTGTAATCCACTCCTTCATCGGTCATCATTGCATCTGCAATATCTGAGCCGATCCTTTTGGTGATGTAGTCCTGAACTGCTGGTGTCAAACAGTCCTGTGTGAATTCGGCAGCTTTCTTCAGGCACTGATCTTTGTCACGGAACACATCAATGAACTCCCCCAGTAACCTTTTCTTGGACTGTTCTAGGCGTATCTTAGGGTCACTGTCCCTGATGAACCTGTCATGCATTTTCTGAAATGCGACTGCTGCTTTCCAGCAGATATGGAACTTCAGCTCACATTCACATTCCTCATTTGGAGAGACTTGTTTCTCTTTTAATTTCTCATCGATCTTGTAGAGGACTTCTTTGATATATGTCCTATGGTAGGTTTTCTTGCTTTTTACTGTATCAGAGACGAAGCTCTCACAGTCTTTGATGATGCCATCAAACACCAGCTGTGTGTTACTCTTCCTCGTCAAGAGATTTTTAAGTGAAGTCAACCAACCAGTCTGTACCGTGAATGCACTTTCTCCTGTTGTTCTGAAATGAGCTTCAGTCAGCATCCTATGGACATTTCCTGTTTTTGTCCTGAAGTGGGACTTTAACTCAAAGAGGGCCTCTGTCACAACATTCAGCTTTGGAAACTCTACTGAAGACAGTTCTGACAGCAACTTCTTCCACATTTTCTCAAATTCTCTCTTGAGAAAATCATCGGATACATTTCCCCCTTCCTTGCGACAGGATTGCACAAGATCCTGAACTTTTTTCTCTATTTTCTCAGTCGTTGAGTTCTTGATCATGTTGACTTGTTCCAAACCTTCTTTAATTTCAACTGCCTTCAGCAGAGAGGATTTCAGGGAGCTCTCTGTCTCTCGTCTCAGGAAGCTGGCGCTGGTCTTGAAGTCTTCTTCATATTTCTTCATTAAAGCAACACTACTGTCCTTACTCTTAAAGTACCCCTCTAGGTTTTGTTGGATTTTCTTCTCCTCCTCATCCAGTTTCCCCGTTGCTTCAATGTTTATCTTGTTAAGATGGTCTCTCAGATAAGTCATCTTGTCATCTGCACCTTTCACTCCAAAATTGGATATTATCGTTTCCTTTTTCAAAAGCCAAGAGCTCATCTCTTTCTGAAAAGACCACACCCATGTATTATACTCAGAGCATAACTTTGTGTTTGCGTCAGCCACCAAACTGTTCCTGAAGCTGAAGATGAACTTTTCATATTTCACAGCTTCCCACAAACAATTAGTCCACTCCAGAAAGCCTTCTGCATTAACTCTTTCGATGTTATCAGATGTTTGTAAGGAGTCAATCAAAGTCTTCTTGACTTTATAGACTTCTTGACTGTAGCCAGCATTCACTGGGGCCATTGGGGGAGTTCCAAGCCAAAGTCCAGGGATGTAGTAGCTGTCTTTCTCAGGATCGTATTTCATCACATCAGTGAACTTTTCATATTTTTCTTCTTTCTTCTCCATTCTGGCTGCTATTTGGGTCATCTCATCCAACTGCTCCATCAGCTTGTTCCTGTCGCTCATGTTGTTGTCATAAGCAGACATGTCTGACACGTTCTGATGCACAAACAGACATCTGGGCTTCTTCCCAACCTCCTTCATCCTGAGAAAGGCGTGGACCACAATCTGCAGAATGTCCTTCATCTCTGTGTTGTTCTCCATGGCAATATTGATGATGGTGATGTCACTGAGCCCTACAACCAGCGTTGCTAATTCGTTGTCGTGTTCATAGCTTGTGTCCAATGCTGCCAGTGCAGGTGATTTTAAGCCCTCTGTGTCAATGACCATGATGAAGTCACACTTGAGCTCAGATCTGAGTTCCCCAGAGACTTTAATCAGCAGCATGAAGGCTCCTCTGGTGCATCTTCCACTGCTGACTGCAAACTGCACTCCAAACATGGTGTTGAGAAGGGTGGACTTCCCAGTGCTTTGCACTCCCAGCACAGTCAACACCAGGATCTTACTCTTGGTCTTCACCAGCTGATGTAGCTGAGTCAGGACCTCTTTTATCCACTTCATTGGGATGTTTGATGCGTCTCCATCGACCAGCTCAACTGGAAACCCATCCAGCAGCATCTGAGCACACAGATTAGGTAGGTGCTGGACTTGTTCTCGGAATGGGTTGTTTTCTGGAAGGGAGCAAGCACACTCATAAATCTGGCCCAGCTCACGGAAGAAGTGCTCAGGACCCAATGAGCAGTTGGAGATTTGCTCATCTAAGTGTGCAATCAGCTCCTTATTCTGTGGTGTGTTTCTACAGCAGTCTTTGTACTGCTGTCTCAGTGTGGACAGGTTATGTCTAGAGAGGGTGTCCAGCTGAATTTTCAGCCACTTCAGGAAGTAGCGACGCTGTGTTCCTGACTCTGAGATTCCAACAGTGAATTTCCCCATGGCTTCTAAGACACCCGTCTGCAGCTGTTTCTCTCTGAGTTGTTCTGCTTTTGTCTCAAGTGAACCCCTGTAACCCTCTATGTCTTTGTCTGCATGACGCATTCTGCATCTCTCTTTTTCTAATCGACTGATTTCCTTCCAGATTTCACCATGTAAAGGCAACTGGTCTTTCTTGAATTCCACAACTTTCCGAATGCTTCTAGTGATGCCTTCAGCATTTCTTTTGCCATTTTTACACTCAGTGCAGTCCTCATCAACCACAATACCAACTCGTCGAGCAACAGCAGCCATGTCTTCCACTTTCATTACATGTGGATTCTTTTCAATGGCACCACTCACATGGAAACGCAAAGTCTTTACAAACTTTGCATCGTTCTGCTTTTCCTTGATGATCATATTTGTTTCCCTGAGTATCTTCATGTTGAAGGTCTTACTCTGAGATTTTGTGACCAGGAACAGCTCAGCTCTGCTCTCTCTGTTGTTCAGAGTGCTGAGGTATCCCTCTAGGTCATCACTGAAGATGAAAACTGCAGCTGAGGTCTCACACAGGAAGGACATCTGGGTCTCAAACAACCTGCCATCTCCTCTCAGATTGGCTATGGCCACTGGCTGTGTGAACATGTCAATGCTTGTGTTCCCACAGGGTAGATACCAGCTGACTTCAACCAGACCATCTGAGATTCTCCTGGGCACATCACCACAATCCATCTCACAGTGAACAAATGTTTCATTGGGCTGATGAGGATTACTGAACAACTTGTTTAGAGTTTGAGATTTGGGCAGACTGCTCTCTCCTAATCTAACAAAAGACACCATGGGGATTTTCATTTCTATGATCCTGCCCTCTACAAATGTCCTGTCACCTGATAGAGAGTGAGGTCTGAACTTTTTAACCAGGTCTCTCATGGCCCACAGCATCAGAGTGCTCTGCTGTGTGTCACAGTTTGGCAGCAGCAAAGGAACAGCAAACTGGCACATGGACATTTTGGAGACCATTTCCTGCTGGAGGAAAGGATCTGAGCAGTGGAAAAGAGCAGTGATCAGGTCTAGAGGATTAACATCAGAATCATCATTAGCATCAGTTAAACTACAATTATTCATTGGCCGGTCTTGTGCACATTTGATATTTCTTGCAATTAAATTAGACATCATCAGTTTCCTTAAGAAGGTCCGTGGTAGCTGCTCCAGACTTTGTGCTGGTCTGTCAGCCAGTGCGTTACTGTTGATCTCCAGGACTGAGCTGAGTGTGAGCTTCCCTCCATGAAGATCCCCCAGGCCCAAGGTTGAAAGCAGCTTAGGAAGGAGGAGTTCTGTGGGGTTAAAACATATTTGGCTGTTTGTACTGGGTTACTGGATTGCATTGCTTTTATGTCTTTGTTCTACTACACCTCCTGGTTAAAATGTCCACTGTCTTTATGTCTGTCTATGGTTTTCCTCCCCACAGGGGGCGCTAATTAACTATTCCAGTCACCTGTGAATGTATGCTTCTGGCTAACAGTGTAGTTTATTTCCCTTTTAAATGGTGCCACATTTGTAAGGAACATGCATTTGTGGGAGGAGCAGCACTGTTTGTGTGGGTAGCGCCCAAGTAAAATTTGCCAAAATTCTCTGCCAATGCTAAACAGTTTATTCTCATGTTGGTATTCACTCTTCTTTTGAGTTGTTTGGTAGATTGGATGATTGAACTCTCGATCAGTAACAAGGAACAAACAAGACATATTGGCATTTAATACACCGTCAGGAGCCTCAGAAGCGGGTGGAAGAACCATACGCAGCCACAACAGCCTGGCACCACCTCCTCATGCTGGTCACCAACCTGGTCACACTTTGCTGTAGGTTGGCATTCCATTCCTCAAACAGGAGTCGTTGCAGGTCAGCCATCGTGGTTGTGTTGGTCACTCTAACACGTACAGCACGCCCAAACTGATACCAAAAGTGTTCAATTGGGTTGAGGTCTGGACTCATGGCAGGCTTTTCCATTCCATGATGGTGTATTAAATGAATAAAGTGTAAAATTGCCAATATGTCTTGTTTGTTCCCTGTTGTCTTCAATGCAGCAGGAGTTCACATAATTTATAACGTTACAGTTGTGGATGAAACGGGGTTGTTATATCAGTTTCATTAAATCAGTGTCATAAAATGTAATAATCATTAATTTAAGTATTTCATATTTTATAATTAAATTACTAAAATAATGGGAAACTGTAGTTGTACCACTATACTACAGTCTAGTATGGTAACACAATACTAATGTATTGCAATTTCATTACAAAGTCTATAACACTTCATGAAACAACCAGATAAGTGAAGGCAAGCGGAGTACTTTGTTGGCGGAAGATGGCTTTCTGTGAATATTGGAACCATAACAGGCAAGACAATTGTTTATTTAAGCAATAAGGTACTCGAGGCAGTACTGTATCGTCAATAATGGGGCGACGCGTAGCGGAGGGCCGGCAAACCCTTGAACAGTACATTATTGATAGCAATACCTTATTGCTTTTATAATACGGTTACCAGCGACATTATAAATAGTGAGTAATAGTAAGCTGCCTTTCAGCACAAAACAGCAAACGTTGTGTATCGCATTTCAGTAGCCTAGAGAAAATAGTCCACATTTGTGTGACTGTTGCTATGCAACAGACAAACAGCATTGGGAACATCACGTTTGTTAGCCTAGCACCAAAAGTTTGTTGATGATTAGCTAGGAGATTTACATTTATTTGTGCGTCGTCTGAAAACATCCCAGGTCTCCTTGTTAGATCTCGCACCATCTCATTCATTCACATTGCTCATTTTATAAAAGTTGGCATTAAAATAACAAAAATGACAATGGGACACTTTCAATAAAATTATATTTAATTTAAACATTAGGCCTAAACATTCTAAATCAATCAGAAATGCTTCGTAGGCACTGGGCATAACAACGTTAGGTTAATAAACGTAACCTCCAGTTTGGAGATATTTACATCTATCTACAGTGGGGAAAATAAGTATTTCAACCCCTGCCGATTTCGCAAGTTTGGCCACAGAAATGTGTGATCTATAATTGTAATGGTAGGTGTATTTTAACAGTGAGAAATTGAATATCAACAAACAAATCCAGAAAACTGCATTTTATAACAGAAAATCTATTCCCTCATGGTTTAGGAAAATGATGTCTTACATCTGTGTTAGACGCCAACTAGATTGGGGATGGTCACCAGATGCAAGGGCGGGTCCGAGACCTGAACTATCTGTTCTTAGGCGCCAATTGAGTTGGAGGATGGGCACTGAATGTAGGAGTATCGAGAAAGGATTCTTGACTTGAGGGCTAGTCCAGGCTAGGTCTTTAACTCAATATAATCTATTTAAACAGCACTTAAATCGCACGTGGATGTGTATATGTTCAGATGGTGATGGAAGGGAGTTAGAGAGAGAGAGAGAGAGAGAGAGAGAGGGATGGTGCATGCACAATCTATCTAACAGAGTAGCAAAATAAATCAAGATAAGATAAGCAAGATAATAAACGGTCAAAGACCGTGAAGACTGTGAATTACAGATTGCGCATTTAAATCATAAATGAAATAATTTCTCACATAGATTAAATACACCTATAAGACCAATTTCTGCCCAGATGTCAGCCTTACTCGGATTGCTCTTGCTAAGCGATCAAGGGTGTTTTTGCATTTGTGGGATATTTTAATATGATTCAGGAGGAAGGTCAGATAATTCATTTAATTAGTTTGAGGATCAGATACACTCTCAACACGATGTTAGAAAAGGGGTTTGGCCCACCGGGTAAAGGATGGGTCATGATACACATTTTAAGCTTTCTGATTGGATGGAGTCAGGTTAGAGGTTAATGATGTGATTGGATACAGGGTCAGCCAGTCAAGGCTGAAGTGGGAGTGTCAGAAGAGGTTTAAATGTCAGTGCGCGACTTTAGGCAGGCAGAAATATTTCTAGGACTTTCTCTTATTGTGGTTTAAGATCTACAATAAACCCTGCTGAAGAATTCACCATCTGCTGTTCGACTCCTGCTTAAATGGGACCGCGTGTGTGTATATTTTAGACACAACACGTTCTTCCGATGAACAACGTGTAACATAGATTCGAGGAAGTGTCCGTGTCCTTCTCAGCTCGTCAGCTGAAAATCTCAGCGGCCTGGTAGTCGTCTGATGAGTCTTAAAGGATGCAAAGTTCTGTGTGTCGACGTAGAGAATCGAAAAGGGAAGCCGGTCGCCTTGTCTTACTCAGAAAACTGCTGGGCTGCAGTATAATTCTACCTGTATAAACTTAGGTTGCAGCTAAGCGAATCAAAGTATATTGGAACTTTGGCCAAAAGGCCTGTCGTCGCTGCATTGTCCTTTGCTCTGTTGAAGTTTGTCTGCAGACAATGGAGTTCACTGTTGTAAACCCACCACGAGAGAGAAAGATTTCGCTGATGCTTTTAAAGGGCAAAAACGCGTCACTTTTACAACCTTGTTGTAACCAATACTGTCCCAGCGAATTGTAGATAAGGAGTTAAGGTAATAAGAGAATTGTGGGTTATGTAGTCTATGGTGGGACTACACCTAGACAGTATTTCAACCCTGTTCGTGTAAGCTACATTATTTTCTCACCTCTCTAGTGTTAGTCAGACAGTTGAGTGTTGAATTAAGGAAGTTAGACTACATAACACTATTGTGGTCATATCTCGTTTGATTGAGACACACTAAAATCCTGAGACACATTTAAATCCATTCAGCCAAATGATACATTCATGATTTATTAAATTGTGTTACTTTCATTCCACACACCTTAATGTGCATCAGGGGATGTTCAGTAAGCTACGGTAATGAACAATTTACAGCTTTAAAATATCAAATCAGCTTACTCTTGTATTAGCTACTTGTAGTCTATTAAGTTTATTACTTATCAGGCTAGTAAGCTTTTCTCAGTGCCAGTTGTGATGTTGTCTGTTGTCTTTTAGCTAGTTAGACAAAAACTCCACACAAAAACTCCACAATGCTTGTTTACCTACGCTGCCATGAAAAATGAATATTTTAAATCTAGTGACAGCTGTCATTTATTTATTTTGTGTTATTTTGAGTGTTGTCACTGGTTTAGTTTAGACTTTGTGGTTACAGGACAGGTGTAGCTTGCTGCATCTGCTTATCTTAGGTTGTGTAAACACTTTTTCAAACAAACATAGAGATGACCGTTTGAAACCGAACAATGATAACTACTAGCAGAATGCTGCTAACTCCAAAAGTAATAATTATTCCCCAGATAGCTGATGCTCCTGATGAACTAGAGAACACATCCTGCTTTCCTGTTTGTGCTGTTACCCATGCCATGTCACGGGCAACAAACTAGACCTGCATGATTTATTTGTTCTTTCAGACACTCAGCTAGCGTCAGAATAAATGAACAGAATGAACACACCCTACACTAAGGAGACCCGTGGTTAAGTCTCCCTCTTCCGTGTTCTGGTGGTTCTGTTGAACCAGTTTGTCCAGCTCTGTCCATTTATACAGTCTGCCAGCTCAGCAGAGATTTCTCCAAAATCTAAGATCTTGGCTCATCTGTCCTCCTTGAAGGCCCCTGATATTATTCAGATAATTGAGAAACACCAAGATCTCTTCTCTGATGTACCAACTCATACCAATGTGTGTTAAGTTTGGGTTTTCCTGTTCTCATTGTGTTGCTTCCCCCTGAGCCAGGGTTGTAGCACTTGTATGTATGTGGTCAGTGTATCGTCAGTCTATGGTCATTTATTCATGATATGTAAGTTAAGTTAGAGTGTTTTCACCAATTTCTAACACCATAAGATATGGACTGACCACAGGTCAGGTGTTAATCCTCACCTGTGTGTACAGATCCCCCCACACTTGGGCTCTGGCGGCCATCTTCACTGAGGGTGGCCACAGTAAAATGGTACTTCTCTCCTGGAATAAGCTCGGTCTCCTCCACCTGAAATAGGGTAATAGAGTAGGGAGAGCACATTTTTGTTGACCGTTTAAAACAAACTCAAGGAAACTGGAATGTAAAGTTTAACCTGCTTGTGAGAAATAAAAGGAAGAAAAGTAAACTCTTGCAGCGGACATTGAAATTGTCTACAGATCGTCACCCAAGTGAAACTCCCTATCTTAGCCTCTCGGTGGTTCCATTGCTCAGTTGCTATGGCCAAAGCCCAGTTGTTAGTTCTAAATGGATGGTTGCTAAGGCCAAAGCCCAGTCGTTAGTTCCATATCTCTCATTGCCACGCTAGCTTGTCCATAAATTCTGCTGAGCTTTAGGTTTCTAAGTCACTGTGGTCTTCAGCCCAGATGTACTAATATCTCATTCTGACATATTTAACATGCTGCTACTCTTGTGATGTTGTGAGGAAAAAAAACCTGGAAGTGCTTCATAGGTGTGCAAATATCAAAGTTAATTGATGTTCTAAAGCTCATGTCACAACAGAAAATCCAACCAAGCCGTGTTATAATAACAAAGAAAACACACCTGATCTGTATATGTGCCCACCTGCTCCACAACGTCATGTTCCCTGTGATCTTCATGATAACAGCGTGAGCAGATTGCAGATTGGTCGGTCCTGCTGGAATCCCCACAGGTCAGACAGGTCTTCACAGCTGGATTTGGGCAGACATCACACAGCACCCGTCCAGAGGACACTCTACAAGGACACATGAATGGATTTGTTGAATGAATTGAATGAATGTTTGTATGAATTTGTTTCGGTAGGAGCAGTCGTGCAGCCATAATCAAAAGGTCAAAGAGCAAATATTATGAAGACCATGACATTACGAGCTGTACAGTTTAATATAATTCCCAAAGCCCGCTGTGCCATTGTGGTTTTTTATCTTGATTATGTTGTTTTCATAAACTGAAAAATACATCTGAGGGGATTTGCGAGGTGTGTCAGCAAGCTATCCAGATGTAGCATGCTACTGCCCAGTACTACTGCTGGGTAGTAGCATGCTAACTTTAGATGCAAACTAAGCCGTGTTACTTAAAGGGGCAAAACAAGTTCACGTATTCAGTGTGTTCAAAATAACAAGATTAAATATAGCTGCAGGCAGCAATGGCGGGTTCCTCCTCAACATTCCAATCATTACAAAATTGACATGACACTGACATGTATTTCATACATGTACACAACATTGGACAGATAATTGGATCAATGGCTGATTTGAAGTCATTTTTTTTAATTATTCACAAATTGTCACTGTCGAGAAATATCCATGCTGGTGACATTATGGGTTCTTGAGACTTTTTTGTTTCCCATGAGCAATAAGTCATGGGTACCAAGTTTTAGACATTTTGGACTGACAGGGTTAAAATGCCACCCTTTTGAAAGTGACAACTTTGAAGCGTGTTCTGTCAGGCCACCTGTGCTCTGGTCAGGCCCTTAATGCAGAGATCCATTCTTTAAAAGCTTTGATTACAACAATAACTGTATGAAAGTGAGGATACACTTCACTAAAGGACGTTTGTAGGTTATGTACTACTACTGCTTGCTCTGCCCACACATTTTCCCCATCCATGCTGTTTCCCTCTTTCCCAGTGCAGGTCACGCCAAGGCATAAATGCGGCGGCCGCATGAGGATTAGAAGTAGCCCAAAAAACATAGTCCCACACAATAACACTGTTTTCAAAATGTCCCAAAACTGGTTAAAAATCCATGGTTATAGGAACTCTCCCTGAATTGACATCTCTCTAGTCTCAGTCATACACAACTGACAAGAGGCATGCAGTGAACTGGACCAAGGTACAGCTAATGTCCAGCTGTTTGCAAGTGTACCTTGTGATGGTACAGCAGCTTGACAATACTTTATCATGGTCAGACTCTCTCATCCCATTTAACTACACAACATGCACAATCAGGGTGACCAACAGTATTATTAACATGAAAGCTGGTCTCGGGGGGTCATGCATCTCACTAAAAGCTTTTGATTAAACGTGAGGACCCTGTTAGCAAGTTATTTCTATTCATGTTTTGTTTGTGATTGAATGGTAATGTCAGCTAGCTAAAAACAATGTTAGTTAGCTTGGCTAAAATGTTTTTTATGGCAACAGATAGCAACAAATCAGATCAATGGAACTGTATTCAGAAAGGGGGGGTGGATGGAACATATACAGTAAAGGTGAAATGGTAGGCATTGTTCTGCCTTGAAGCTGCATGCGCATCCTCATTGTTTGTAACCACCAACCCATCTAAATGTAAAGATAATATCCAAGCTAGCAATTTTGCCAAATTTGACTGCAACTTTTTAGCATTGTAGGGCAAACACACTCACTGCAAAGTGTACTAAAACGTGTCACCAGGTTAGCAAGCCTAGCATAACCAAGGCTCAAAATACAGATATAACTCCAAAATAATAACGCACACAAAACAGGCCCTTAAGCTAAACAAAACAGAGAACAGAAAGAAATAAAACAATGAGAAACTAATGTGGGAAAAACAGTGGCAGTTGCTGGACACTACCTGTGGTAGAAATGCCCGTATTAGTTACACAATAGCAACAGCATCATTATATAAATGTTCTTAACTTATGTAACAAAACATACCGAGGGCTGTTGAATTGTAACCTCGCTGCTCAACACTCGTCCACAGTCACGTCAACAGTGGTGGAGGAAGTACTGAAGTTTAGTACTTAAGTAAAAGTACAAGTACCCAGGAAGATAAAAGTAAAAGTAAAAGTAAAAGTACTACATCAACAATCCTACTTAAGTAAAAGTAAAAAGTACTTACTTTTAAATTTACTTTAAGTATTAAAAGTAAAAGTACTCACGCAATGGGTTGTCTCTCAATGTCTAGGCTGTGCCATTTTGATAAAGAAATAGCTACTGGTAATAAATGCCTCTACAGATGTCACTACTAGCAATAATTATAAGCAACAACATTTGTTAATTGGAAAGGTTGGTGTACTTATTGTGCCTACCATCTGTAATACTGTTCACACTATATCTTAAAATTCTGCGGATGACAAGTTATCTACCAGGGATTATTTGCAAAGTTAATACCATTAAGCCAAACGAATAAAGACACCATGTGATATCTTTAAATCTTTTATTTAATTGTAAACGTGTAAAAAAGGGAAACATGGAACATGAAAAACAAATGTGATTGTAAAACTGGACAGAACAAGGCACGCTAGCTTGACATAGCTAACCTACCAGCTTTATCTTACCACTACGTTAAATATATAATGAAGGTCCAATCATGTTTTTTTGATGCTATTGCTGTATGTCAACATGCATTTCGCTAGATAACATTATAATATCATGTCAGTAAACAAATTAAATACATATATCAATATTCAAAAGTCAGGGACATTAACTTAGCATAGCCATCACCCTGCTTACCTCGATATGCTACTTTAAATTTGAGGGCGAATTATTGAAGGCTAGCAACTCCTTTTTTTGAGGGAGACAGGAAACGCATTGAAACCTCCAGGAGTCATTCTTGGGGCCTTTGAACTCGAACATATCTTTTAAATAGGGCCAAGGGTGGCTCATATCAGAGGGCTCAGTTCAGGCCGACTTTGGATCCATGTTGAATAGGCAGTAGTCAGGCTGAATGTTCAACTATAACAGGCAAAGCTACCGCTAGTGCTGCTGCCAAACGCGCACTCTGATATCATTGGAGTTGATAGAGCCACCTGATTGGTTTAAACTTCCAAAACAGCAACGCAATCCATAGTTTTGTGTAGGCAACATTTTGGCGAAACTATGTTCATAAAATGTAACGAGTAACAGCACATATTGTAGAAATGTAGCTAATAGTAGTAAAAGTATAGATAATAGCTAAAAAATGTAACGGAGTAAAAGTAAAAAGTATGCACTATTATTTTTACTTAAGTAAAGTACAGATACGTAAAAATGTACTTAAGTAAAGTAACGAAGTAAAAATACTTCGTTACATTCCACCACTGCACGTCAACGGCTGAGGAGTCTGTCGCTATGTGGTAAAAACATTAGGCTACATCTCACCAGGTTGAACACCATGCAAATATGCTAGCTACTATGGATGTAGTAAGAGAGTTGCCAGCCTACCTGAAGTACACGGAGCTAATGCCTAAAGCATTCAGTAAACCTCGCAGCAAATAATTGACTCCATTACAACACGGCAATTTAAACTATTGCAGGTCTTATTAAAGTAGCATAACGGAACAATTGCTAATCGCTAACGATATGCTAGCGGCTAAAACTAACGAAATCTCTTGAAATGTGCTGACTTTGACATTATGACAAACTAGTTAGTCAACAACTGTCCTAACACAGTCAAACACCAAGCAAGTGCAACATACAAGACAAAGCAAGACGGCAAATAAGCTACTTACTAGTTCAGCAGACAGTAGAAATTGGGCGGCTTCAGGCAAACCTACATTTAGCAGTAATATGCCTACGGACCCTGGTATGGCAATGGCACGCAGGCGATTCTCCATAAGCTAGCAATTTTGCCAAATTTGACTGCAACTTTTTAGCATTGTAGGGCAAACACACTCACTGCAAAGTAGGGCTGTCAAAATTGCTCAAAAATGACGTTCGAATATTCCCTTTAAAAAAACACATATATTCGAACATATTCGAATATCTGGTTGCGCATTAAGGCACGTGAATAACAGGATAAATTAATACAACGAGACATAACTACTTGTATAGGTAATTTATTTAAGTTTTAACATATTTAACAACATATTACCTACACAAAAATAAGTAAATTAACTAATGGCCAAGACTGCAGACCTTGGCCTCTCGCTCGCACACACACACACACACGCACTCTTTCTTTCTTTCTTTCTTTCTCTCTCTCTCTCTCTCTCCCTCCCTCATCGTCGCGCCCTCTGCATCGGTTTAAATGAACGACAACAATAAACAAATGCTGAGTGCTGATCAAGAGTTTCGTGCAAGCAATTTAAGGTCGCGATTCTTGTCCCAAATATGGCAGGCTTCATTCAGTGATTGAAACTAATATTATTAACATTAATTGAAGTTTTACAGTATAGAACCGACATTGAACGCTCCGAGCGAGCTGGGCTGTGGTAAACATGAAACTTTTCCTTGGCATGAAACGGCAAATAATCAAACCAGTGCATGAAGCTGTTGCAGCCTATCTAATCTATTTTATTCATGCAATATACAGTCAGTACAGTAGCGACTAGCTCACACAAGTAATGTTTCTGTTAACGTAAAATAAAATGAGATACGGTACCTCGGTTCCAGTGCTTCACAGAACTCCCTGAAGCCTATCCCATCCACCACACTGATCGGCCTCATGTCCTTGCATATGAACGAAATCATTTTTTGCGTGCAGGCCTCCTGTCGTGCCGCAGACAACGAACTTGTGGCGGACGGCGCAAAATATGTATCCAGTCGTGGCTGTTTCGCTGAAGTTCCACATATTAGGCCATATTCACTTGGGTGCACATTTTAGAGATGTAGCCTCAAGTTGCTAGTTGTTGAATGGTTAGCTAACTCTAGCTTGACTTAGCTTACACACTAGTTTAGCTGTAGGCTCAACAAGTTTACAATCAACTGACCAAAATCCGAAACATTTCCAGACATAACTCTTTAGATTTTTGGGGGTTACAATCACTTTCTCTGCTGCGGTCAAGCGGGGTTCTGCACCTCCAACTCCAAAAAGGAGGACAAATATGCGTCCGGCTTGATGCTGCGCCGGACAGTTCATTAAAAATCCGGACGTCTGGTCACCCTACGCATAACGGAACAATTGCTAATCACTAACGATATGCTAGCGGCTAAAACTAACGAAATCTCTTGAAATGTGCTGACTTTGACATTATGACAAACTAGTTAGTCAACAACTGTCCTAACACAGTCAAACACCAAGCAAGTGCAACACACAAGACAAAGGAAGACGGCAAATAAGTTACTTACTAGTTCAGCAGACAGTAGAAATTGGGCAGCTTCAGGCAAACCTACATTTAGCAGTAATATGCCTACGGACCCTGGTATGGCAATGGCACGGAGGTGATTCTCCATATTAAAAGTCATTGTAGTGCCCCAATTTTTTTTAAACTGTTATTTTAAGGTAAAACTGCTTATCCTAACCCTAATCCTGATGTACAATTACTGTATAATGCCACTTTAAGAAAACAGCACGTCAGCCATGGGCTGCCTAGAAGCTACTGGGTCCTAAAGCTACCCGGTTACATTACATTGGAAATTGCGCTAGCAATTAGCCAAGCATGCATGTTTCAAATATTCACCAAAAATCTACTTTTCATCTTACAGTCAACTTTTTTTCAGATTTGTGTACTAAACATTCTCAAGTGTCTTCATATGAACTTGTGATTGAATCAGAGTATCACTTTTTGAATGAAAAATGTGTAAAGCATTGTTTTAGCGTTAGCGATTAATGCAATTTGCTTTATACCAATCATTTTTGAAGATATGAAGTTGCCTTTGCACATGGGAACATGTTGTAGTGTCTCCCACGTGCTTACCAAGTTTGGTGTTGATATCTGAAAGATTTGCTGAGATATGACTTTACTTCCTGTTTGGCATATTTTCTGCTGAATTTCAGTGGCTGTACCGGACAAACGGTTGTGAGGATCAAAATTCTGTTCGAGAACTTTTGTGAGGCTTGGTCTGAAGATCATCTCTGGTGATTTTGAAGAAGATTTAACAAAAATTGTAGGAGTTGATGCCTTTCAAAGGTTTTTGATAAAACCGGAAATTGCGGAAAAGCTATACAACCGGAAATTGACGCCATAGGGTCTTGATCCAAGGAATCCAATGGTACCTCATTTTTGAAAATCGGTCAAACGGTTCAAAAGTTACAGTGTTAACAAAAGTCCAACTTTGACCCGTTGGTGGCGCTAGTGTGGTCTAGTGGGAGACATGAAACTTGATGTGAGTAAAGTAGGGACTGTCCTTAATAAGTGTGCCAAATTTCAGAAAAAGTTACCATATGGTTCTAGGGGCTGCCATTGACTCCAATGGCACAAGAATAATAATAATACCTACAATAACAATAGGTTTCCTCCTGACGGAGGAACCCTAAATATAAACAAATCAGGATTTGGTGAAATTTTATGAAATAAATGCAACAATTTTTGACTCCGATACATATTTGATCCTGATTTGTATATACTAAATCTTGTTATTTGAACACACTGAGTACAACTTGTATTGCCCCTTTAAGAAACTCAGTTTTGTTGGCATCTCTCCTTTTAGTCTTCAGTTTGAAGTTGCTGATCTTAAGAGAGGTATGTCAAAGAAACTAAATGTATATTTATAAGTGATAAACCCTCAAAGTCATAGTATAATGATGACATAACGGTGTATATACTAAAAGATTGTGAACTGCAACATGTGATGCATACGATGTGATATTTAATGCATTTATCTTGTTTTGTCTTATGCCATGAGATTCCTAGCATACGTTTTCCCTCTGCTAACAGGCTAATATCCAGTGTGTTTGACGACTGCATGCTACAGACTGTCTCGTTGTATGTTAATGTGTACAGTGTACGGAGCTCCACTTCGCTGGAACAAAGCATCAGAACTTCAGTGCGTGGCCATTTCTTGCCCAGCAATCAGACTCACACGGAACACAACGCAGGACTTGTTACAACGGTGCCGTGATCCGGATAAAATTATTTACTTTTTGGCTCTGGTCACCCTGATGGGCCACTTGGACGGTTGTTCATGGATATACGAAAAGCCTTTCCAGTCTGAATCTCATTATTTCTTTCAAAATGTTTTATTGATGTCTGCGTAAAGCTTTTATGTCTAAATATAAGCATCACTTGTACTCAACAGTTTCATTATTTTGACTGTTAATTTTCAACATGTGTGACAACATACTTTTTGCTTGTATCTGTTGCATCATACTTTCCATTCCATGTGAAAAACTTATATTAGGTAAATGTGAATGTTAGTTACTCATTTATGAATGGTGTAGTGTTTCACACTTTACAATAAGGCTCCGTTTTGCCGGTTATAAATGTTAGTAACTGATTAATAAATGATGATGTGTTTCACACTTTACAATAAGGCTCCGTTTTGCCAGTTACAAATGTTAATTACTGATTAATAAATGATGATGTGTTTCACACTTTACAACAAGGCTCCCTTTTGCCAGTTACAAATGTTAGTTACTGATTAATAAATTATGATATGTTTCACACTTTACAATAAAGCTCCCTTTTGCCAGTTACAAATGTTAGTAACTCATAAGATTAATGAGTAGTAAGCAGATCTTGGATGTATTGATGGATGGATACTTTCTTAATCCCGAGGGAAATTTTAGGACATCCAGTAGCATCCAGACACAACATACACAAATCACATACACATAGGGAGAACACGTTCAAAAGGAGTGGGGTAGTAACCAGTACCGTAACGGAAACACGTGATGGAAGGGTACTGTTCGTTTTGGAAACACTAAAGGTAAGAGCGCTGTACACCTCCTTCGCCTGGTGGTTGAGAAGGAAGGTGTCATCTGAAGTTGAAAACTCTCTAGGCCTATTTCTCCGGATATTTCTGTATATGTATTCCTGTTCGCCTTGTATGAAGGGAACAAACTTTTCAGTTTCTGTTTTCCTGTGGGGTCCCCTGGTAAGCCTCTGGGGTGCTTTAGCAAAAAGGCTATACGAAAGGGGTATAATCCTGAGTGAAAATAATAATAAAAAATGGGAAACAAGGAATCTAAAATTGATGACATATCCCAGTTAGAGGGAGATATGAAACATATGGCAATACAAGCAAATGCTGAAGACAAAGCATAGACGTGGAAACAAGATTTTGGATTTGAGGGAGAGCTAAAAATAATCTCTTGATACAAAAAATCAGAGAGAAAGCCTGTGGTGATAGCGACATGCAAGAAAAACTGGGGTTAAGGTAGGCCCAAATATGGCATAGTGCAGCACAAAGGAGACACACAAAGAAAAAAGAGTCAGAGATACTCCTGTGTTATTTTTCTGTGAGGAGATGAACTTTTTACAATGGGTAAAGCACATATCATTTTAGTCATAATTTATGTCATTAAAGGACTGATTTCGCATTACTGAGATGTCTTGACCCGGAACCAGTAGGGGACTGATCACCCCAGGGAAATCCCCTGGCCTCAACCTCCTCACAAAACGAGTGAGACGGAGGACCTCTGGTCGGGCTCGGGTTGACTCAGCATTGCGATCTCCAGAACAAACTGAAAATCTGAAAATAGAAACATAACTAACCCTAGTGTGAAGAATAAGATGAAGGTAATTTAAAAGGTTTCAAGATCAGTTAGAGGTATTAAGAGAAATACATAAAATAACTCAAAAAGTGCATCAAAATCAGAAGACGCACATGGTAATGGCAATAAGAGGTGGTTTAAAATGTCTACAGCAAGAAGAAAATTGTAAACACAGATTTGAATTTTTTTTTGCATTATTGGTTTGCGCCAAACAGAGCAAAGCTTACGTTAATGGTGGCAAGAAAGCCAATGATTTTTTATTATGTTTTGTTTTGTTTTGTGTGACTTTGGTGCCTGCTGAGCAGTAATCAGAGAATTTGATGCCCAGAACAGTAAGGTTGTAAGAAGAAAGAGACATCTAAAAGCAGAGTCTGAAACAGGAGAGATATTTAAAATACAGATTATGTTTCAAAAACATGCCCTAAAAACTTATTAGGAAGAGATGTGATGTGGGTTGGGCATTAGAATTGTTCCAACAATACATGGGTTTTAGAATAAATTAAACAACGGGGTCCCAAAATATTATTATGTATAGAATATACACTGTTGAGCCCCAAAAAGATTTAAAGAGAAATGTAAGCCTGTCATACTAACTACATTAACCTAGATTGATGCATTGGACTAACACAGGCTGGGTGGGGGCTGAGTGCTGGCTCAAAAGAATCTGCTGTTCCTCCAGATAAGAAGACCTGTAAACAACATACCCTGGTGTTGTTACGATTTTTAGCAGAAACAAGGCCACAAAATTAGCAGCTGTGGTCCACTAGAGTAAAGCTATCTTTTAAAAACACCTCAGCCACAGACAAATAAATAAATTATGTCTTAGCACATACGCGACAAAGCCATTCGTACAAACTGTAGACTGTAAAAAAGGTTATATGACATCTGTGTTAATGCATAAGTGGGGACTTAAAGTTGATACCAGTGGCATACTATTCCACACGGCTAGATCCAGTAGCCCAAGCAATGTCTGAATGTTTACAAGCAGTAGTGGCTGCAGCCTTGGCGGTGCAGGCCTCTGCTCCTATTGTACTAAACAGACACTTACACTGAAAGTTCAACATGCTTATTTTTTATTTATTTTTTGCTCTCGCAGCCTCATATCACTATTGAGCACTGCGTGACATTTAACCCAGCTACACTTTTACTTACGGCAGAGGATGGTAATCCACATGATTGTGTAGCAAGGACAGATAAAAACTATGGCAGCCAGAGCTGACCTACAAGATCTGCCTTTTCCAAAAGCTGAATTAACTATTGTTTGTTGATGGTTCAAGCAAATAAACCTTGAACACACAGCCACTACTTCCACACTATTCTGCACAGGCAGTGGAACTAATTGCACTGATTGCGCGCACACATGCAGTAAACCCGGGCCACTAACCAGGCCACAAGGCAACAACCATCTGACACATACACATTTGAAGAATTAGATCTCACAATACTAAAATATATGCTGCAATATTGAGCCATGGTGAAAACATGGCTCAATAAATGGGGATAGTAAGCATATATTTGTACTTCTTATTTATATTTTATGAGAAAGATGTTTAATCATTCATTATCTATTTTATTGAGTTAAATCCCAACGAAAGAAAAAAATATTGTCTAGCCATAGACAGTCATTGTTCATACAACCCCCAGTCAGCAGGACTGGTAGAAAAGAATGAACTAAACTATTACAAGTTAATTGAGAATCCAAGAGTGAAATTAGTGAAATTAAGCATGCATGATGTTATCACTGTTTGAAATGTTTTGTGGAACAATCTACACTGCCTAAACTCTCAAACCATTTGCTGAAACAGCTAAAGAGATTGAATATACATTTTTAGAATATATGGCAAAAATGTGAATTAGTAAAATGCTCTCAGAACTTTCTGCTTCACAGGAACCTGTGAGGCTGAAATCAAGGTTGGGCCAGGAGATTGGGTCCTAATCAACAGCCTCAAAAGAAAACACTGCCACTTGCCCAAGTGGGACAGACCATACAAAGTGCTACTGTCAAAATCTACCACAGTCAAAATAGCGGAGAGAGCCACCTGGATACATCTAACACATTGTAAACGAGTAAGCCTTCCTTAGAAAGACACAGAGAATAAGAGCTGTTTTCCTTGTTTGAATGTTATCTGAAGCCTAGGCGAGCTAATGATATACACACACAGTCGACACCCACTATGTTGGCCTTGATGGAACTGGAAATATTGCTATTCTGTTGTTGTAAGACATTAACTCCTTATTTTGTATCTGCAACTCATTTTGGATGTGTCTGTCTCACTGAGACCTGAACAAAAGGCATGTGAACCCCTTCCCCCCCCAGATAGCCTCTTTCCTGCAAAAACTCTTTGTACCCTGGTATCACCCCCCTCCCCCCATAGATGAACCCCTCACCCCACTGTCTCACCTAAAGGGTGTGGTCATCCCCTCCCCTATTGTATTCTACCTGACTGAAATGTATAAATGCCAACACATTCTGCTATCAGGTAGGCCTTTCTCTAAAGCACCAGCGGAGAGGGGTTTCCACGCCGAAATAAACTCCAGAAACCTGACTTCAACTCTCCGGTCCCTTCTTTAACTTAAGCGTGCTTATTTAGATTCCAACAGCCTACAAATGCAAAGTATACAAATGTGAGATGAGAAATATTTTAAATGATTGACTTATGATGATATGGAGTGATTTTGAGGTTATCCATTGAAATTGATAATTGACGAAATAAGAAAGATGATTTGTGATTTTGATTATGATTGTAATTTTGAATTATCCATTGAAACGGATAAAAGGAGGGACTTGATGGAGATAATTTCCAAACACTGTTAATGACTTAAGAATATAATCATCAAGTGCCTTGTATTATTAATGACCTTATATGAATCATGTACTTATGTAAGCAGGAACATGGCTTTTCTGTGTTTCTGCGTGTTTGTAACTTAGAATATTAGGTGCCACTTAGTCTGCATATGTACAAGAGCATGTTTAGACCAGAGGTGATAAGAAGGGTCAAACTGTGCTTCTTCCGACCTTGTGCAAAACTGCCATCCTTACAAGACAGGGAGCATCGGACGTCAGAAATCCACCACGTGGTTTTCCCTGCTGAACGCTCAACTTCTGTCTATATAAACTATGTGCGATGTGTTTAATATTGCTTCACTTTCAGCCTTGTGCTGGGAGTGAGCCCGATTGCAATTGTTGTTGTTGTTTGTCTAATAAATATACTTATATGCAGCTCCGGAGTCCTGAGGTAACTAGGGTGAATTTTCACCTATCAGGAAGATCGGTTAATAATGGTTCAAAGACTATATCATACCTGCCACCTTTAAGGTGGTAAACAGGACTGAGCCCATGTTAGCAGATCTGTCACCTTTAAGGTGGTAAACAGGACTTTTAAAAGTACACTGTACAAATAAAATGATTACTGATGGTTTGTTACTTGTTTGTTACTTCTCTTCAAATGTAACCTGATTCCTTTACTTATTACCTTTTGGAGGGTCCACATCTACATTACAATTTTGAAATGCGTTTCTAACATTTTTGCATCGGTTCAATTTGGGATGATAGCTGCTATTAATAAAGTGTGCGATGTACTTGGAATATATCGTTTCTGCCATTTCGGCAAAAAATTATTTATTTTACATATAATTATTGGTAGAGGCCCTATGCCCTCAAAATGTGAAGAACAATGTGTGACCAATAATTTTATATTAAGATTGACTCCTCCTCTCTTAACTGTTTCTCAAGTGCACTCCCTCATCTTCACTGCTGTGAAATTACAAATAACGTCGTCAGGGAACTACATTCATATCACATGGTGAAAATAAAGCTCCTTGATTGACCGGAGATTTTCTTCACGTTTTAAAGTGATTACAAAATCAAAGTGCTATGAGAAAGGTATCCATAGGCGAACATTTTCAGCACTCATACTCTCATAGTTTTATTCGATTTCTCAACCGCCTGTTACACGTTTATTGGTCGTTATGGCTTATTCTGGTAGCATAGCCATCACACATATGGAGCAGAATCCTCCAGAAGCCACTGACATTTTTGAATGATTTTATATTTTATGCATGTAAAGTTTTTGTTAAAACGATGATACCTAAAATATATTCGCTGATTTCACTGGATTGGCTGCACCAAATGTAACAAATGATGCCTTATTTTAAAGTTAATGAACTATAGAGTTAAAATATCCAATAAAACATTTCATTTTTTGTGATACTGAACTATTTTGTTGTGACACACCTGAGTTGCTTACTGAGTTACAGTACTAGAGGGGGCGGAAGGAACGCAACAATACAGAGGAACAAATACTGTATGTGAAGTCAAATCGGCCTCAGTGCTGGAGATGCACATCCATAGTCTGAACAATATGACACCAGGTAAACAGGGTAGGCAGATTGGAACACATTCATTCAGCTACCTGGAAAAATTAGTATTTAAGTAACTACAGTATATTCTACAGTGGTACGTAACTCTAATGTAATTGCAAATAAATAAAATATGTTAATGTAATGAGTTTACGGTAATCAAATGACTTGGTAATGCATTAGTCCCATCACTGGTTATTAATATGTGTACCTGGATCCTTCCCCTGTGAAGTCTGGTCTGCTGCCTATGGATTCATCACTCCCCATAGACACACTGGACAAACCAGAGTCTGGTGTCTCCATGACATTCCTGTGAGAACAAGGCACTTCATAACATTGTAACCCGATTTCTTTACTCTTTACCTTTTGGGTTCAATCTACATCTACAATACTGACACTCAAACACAGTTAATATCATGATTATAGTGACCACAATTATCTCAGTTATCAGTATCGTTCAAAATGTGCTGAACATTTTTCAAAAAGTATATATCCAATAAAACGTTTAATTTGTAGCGACACTGAACTATTTTGTCGTGACATGCCTGAGTTGCTTACTGAGTTACAGTACTAGAGACACACATACAGTATGTGAAGTAAAAATGGCACTTTTCGTTCATTTATGATTTGCTGTCTGTTTGAGAAGAACCAAAGACATAAAATCAAACTATCTGTTCTGTACCATATTGAATTGTACAGCATCATATTATTTTGCATTGCGTTCAAAATCCAAATCAAATTATTTTGCATTGCATCGCATCCTGTTAAATCACACTCCAAATCAAAAGGAGTGAATTGTATCGCATTCAAAAATAAAATACAAGTACAAAGTTTAGCACACAGACATACACAATTACAATGTTGGCAGGTTTGACTCAAAGCAATAGGGGTGAATTGTATCACATTAGAAGTTGCTTCATGTGTATCTTTAATGTAACGGATCGTTGGCAATGGAGATTTGTATTGCCTCATAGATGGAGATGCAACACACACACACACACACACACACACATGAAAACGCACGTACGCACACACACACGCACGTCAGCCTCAGAGATGGAGATGCAAGACACACACACACACACACACACACACACGCACGCACGTCAGCCTCAGAGATGGAGATGCAAGACACACACACACACACACACACACACACACACACACACACACACACGCACGTCAGCCTCAGAGATGGAGATGCAAGACACACACACACACACACACTCACACACACACACACACACACACACAAGCGCATTGGCCTCAGTGCTGGAGATGCACATCCCTAGTCTGAACAATATGACACCAGGTAAACAGGGTAGGCAGATTGGAATATATTCATTTAGCTACCTGGAAAAATTTGTGTTTAAGTAACTACAGTATATTCTACAGTGGTACGTAACTCTAATGTAATTACAAATAAATAAAATATGTTAATGTAATGAGTTTACGGTAATCAAATGACTTGGTAATGCATTAGTCCCATCACTGGTTATTAATATGTGTACCTGGATCCTTCCCCTGTGAAGTCTGGTCTGCTGCCTATGGATTCATCACTCCCCATAGACACACTGGACAAAGGGGAGTCTGGTCTCTCCATGACATTCCTGTTAGAACTAGTCATAACATTCATAACATTAATAATCTGTATAATAAAATAATAAAACAGCAAATACAAAATCTGAAACAATTCTAACAGAAATAAAGGAATAAAACTAGTCTAGTGAATCTGCTCCTCTGTGCAGTGAGGTGTACATTACAGTACATACACGCTTGCAGCCGCGGAGCCTCGTGCTTACACTGTAGCGAATGTGGAAACGTTTTGAACTTGTTAAAACCATAATACATTGGGGACCGTGACAATAGCATACAAGTAATTTGGGGAGAATTCACATAATTCAAATAAGGGTATATTTCAACTCTGTAACAAATCTCCCCTATCCATGTTGCCTACTCGTTCACATATTTTACAACTGTCTGCCTTAAGGGTGCAGAGACGATTATATCCACACACTAGGTCTTTGCCCTAACTGTAACAACCATAAAATGGTATTCATTCACAGATGTATCACAGTTTATAACTTATATCTTGGACCTACAGGTCGAAATTGGAACATAAATTAACAAAAAATCAAGTTACAAAAGTGAAAGAAGTATACTGACTAAGTGTGTTTTAGACTGAGCCGCTTGCCAAACAGATGCAGTGTAATAACAGAATGTTGGGCGGACTTCCTGACTCTGATAAATCCTTGTTGAACGACGGCTTATATTATAAACACACAGACGATGGACAGGTTTGTTCGTGCAGAGTATGACTGTTGTAATATAAAATGTTCTAAAAGTTAGTTATTTAATTTTAATGAATAGGCGTGGTGGGCCTTCTCTCCGTATCCTACGCACACGCAACCATGAAGCAACAATTTCCGGAACACTCGAATTTGAGTCAAAAGTGAGGCGAAACAAACTCGCCTGGGGCAACTACAAGTCTACACAAATCTCATTAAGTAATCTACTTCAGTTTGTAATTAGTAAAATATGGTATACCCAAATAACTTTTCGACAAAACGTTATAAAACAACATGACTGCCAGACTCACCTCCTCAGTATGACGATACGATAGTGATAGGAAAATAGAGCGGGTACGGTAATCTTGGCTAAAAGGGCTCCAGATCTTATAGAATGTATTCACTGATCCTCTGAGACTATATCTAATTTTCTCTGATGAGAGAAAAGACAGTATATCTTTGACCCAGTGGGTGTGTTTTTGGTGGGGCAGCTTCTTTCCATTGCAACAAGAAGGCCAAGGTCTTACGTTTTGCTACTTTCTGGCGTTCAGTATTTGAGACTCTCTCTGGAATTCTAAACCACAAGATTGACCCTGACCCGCTTGTGGCACTGTTTGGGGTTATCCTGGAGGAACTGGAACTATCTGTAGCAAAAACATTTTTAACTCAGTTCCTACAATGTCAGTACCCTATGCATATGATTACAAGAACGGGCAGGTAATCTGATGTTTTCAAGATGTCCAGAAGATGAAGAAGATCAATGTGTAAAATCAACACAACATTTCTCTTCCAATTTACGCCCCCATATGAAACAGGCCCTCTTCATAAGCAGGCTCATACTGATAATTATGTTACAGCAGTTGTATTGAATGTATTACAATGTAACTGTGGAAGGACACACACTGGATAACTCATGCAGCAACACACAAAAGCATGTTACTACCAGAAGAAGGTAGAAGGGGGGGGGACTTAACGCTTGTTAACTGGGTCATTAAATTATACACCACTGTAGATTACACTGATTTGATTTGATTTAGATTAATCAGCTTTGTAATATGACTGGAGTGGAATAGAAAGCTGGAGAGTTTAAAGAGAAAAGAGTTAGAAACACACGCTTAAACTGCTATCCTAACACCATATGGTTAAACTGCCATTCCATAGTGAGCTCCAAACACAATAAATAAAGAAATACATTAGATAGTTCTTCAGATGGGTGGCCTCCGTATGCAAAACATTATTCACCTTCCAGTCTGATGATAATTATACAAAAATTCAATCTGATGTATGGAGAAACAATGTTTTTGAAATAAGGCCTTCATGTATAAATGCTTTTTCAGAAATTGTGAGCTTCAAATTTTGAGGATTTCAAACTTACAGGCAAAAGTGGGCCAAGCTTTCACAGAATGGGAAAGACAGACTGCTCTTCTGAATGAGCAACTCTTAACTGAACTAGAATCATGTAAGCGTGAGCTTCTCAAATACTAATGGTGACCATGGAAACCATGGAAACTATATCACATTTAAAGCTGCACCAACAGAGTGAGAGAAAGTATTCTAGTAGGCCTAATTATCTTTGGTTTTGGTTTTTCTAGATTCAGGATTTTCTAGAAATACTGTTTCAAGAATTTTGACACCAGTGCTGTAACCCTGATATTTTATATGATATGAGGTTTTCTGTTTTTTAGTTTTACAGAGAAAAAAGCAAAAAGGAGATATGTAAAGTGTTAAGTTAATTCTTACTCTTGCGTGTTGGTTTAGAGAGAGAGACCACCTGAAGCATTTAGTTGTAACAAGTGAAGTTTTACTGGTAAATAGTCATACAAATTTCAGGCGGACCTGACTTCACACAAACTCAGGACAATTCTGGCTTTGTGAACATTTTCACTCCCTTACGCAGATGGCGCCTTTATCTCTTCTGCGCCCTGCTTAGACAGGCTTCTGACCTTGGACTGGTCAGCTAAGCTGAAACAGATGAATTCTTGTTATTCCAGGCCTCAGGTCTGAACACTGTGTTCTAACTGCACTAGTATACTGGTTAAATAGGCCTATACATTGGTAATATGAATAAGTTGTTAATACATTTGTATTGAACTGAATTTATCTTACAAAATGGAGCTCAAAGTAATGAACAACTATTAATTGAAGAAGCAAATCAAAGTAAAGAAGAATTTGAGTTCTGTCCTGTTCACCATTTGTCTAACTGGAATGTAAGCTCAAATTAATTGAAGATCAAATCAAAGTAAAGAATAATTTGAGTTTAAACACGTTCTGTCCTTTTCTGTCTAACTGGATAGCCTCAGTTAGTTATACATCTAGTGAGGACAGAACACACTCTAATTATGCCTGAAAATGTATCAGAATATGACAGACCAGGTTTAATGTATCAGAATAAGACAGACCGGGTTTCATTTTCAGGAAAATAAATGACATGAAAATAGAGGGAGCCTTTGTGAGGTGAAGGATTAAATGGCAAACAAAACACTGCCTAATTCTTCAGATTAGAAAGATCCTGGAATAAAACCAATTATTCAAAAACGTAATGGAATTATTACTGATGATCCCCATAAAATAGCGAATTTATTCAGATATCTCACTAAAACGAAGTCAATTATGAATGACCAAAAATATTTTTGTGATGCCCCAATAACTTCAGATAAAGTCCTGTTTGCTGTTCATCACCTAAAGCTCAATAAATCCCCTCCCACTTTATCTCAGGGACTTTTAACCCTAATTGGAAAGCCTAAGAAAGATTCACTTTGCATTCACAACTGGTGACCAATTTGTCTTTTTCATAATGATCACAGAATCCTAACTCAGATTTATGCCAAAAGAACAAAAGCTGTTTTGGACCAAAATGATTGATGAAACCCAATCTGTTTTAATGAGGCCTAGACACGTATCTGATAACACCACACCTGTGATCCTTATTGACTGTGCTGATAGTAGACATGTATCTGATAACATCACACCTGTGATCCTTATTGACTGTGCTGATCATAGACATGTATCTGATAACACCACACCTGTGATCCTTATTGACTGTGCTGATCATAGACATGTATCTGATAACATCACACCTGTGATCCTTATTGACTGTGTGATCATAGACATGTATCTGATAACACCAGACCTGTGATCCTTATTGATCCTTATTGACTGTTCTGATCTTTGCAGTAATGGCAGGTACATTTTGTTTTTAGATTTCTGCAAGGCATTTGAAACAGGCAAACACAACTTTATATTTCAGGCCTTGGAGAAATTTGGCTTTTGGTCTTCAAGGTCGAGAAAACACCTCTCAGCTTCAGCCGTTGTCATGGGAGTGGTTAAGAGGATGTTCAACAGAGCCACAGTCTCAGATACCACCTACTGGTCACACAGCGGAGTGTTTAGTCTCAGATACCACCTACTGGTCAGACAGCAGAGTGTTTAGTCTCAGATACCACCTACTGGTCACACAGCAGAGTGTTTAGTCTCAGATGCCACCTACTGGTCACACAGCAGAGTGTTTATTCGCAGATGCCACCTAGTGGTCAGACAGCAGAGTGTTTTCAGTCGGACACTTCTTCAGCTCTGCTGTAAGGAGGACCGCGACAGGAAGACATTTTACCTGAACAAAAGTGTTAATAGTGCAGCACAGCCATTAGCATTCCCCTCCCAGTTTCCCCTTCTGATAGCCCAACAATAGGGACACAAATGTTAGAAGGACGTATACATGTCCTTATGGATGGAGGGGCAGAATGTTGTCATACTTAATACCTTAGAAAATCACCTCATGGAACCACCCAGCAGTTTGTCAATACGGTTCAGAAGATGCTTCTGCACATATATGTTTTTATCTTGATTGAGATTTAGGGGAAAAGCAAACACACTTTTTGAGGAATGTTTTAATGAGTAATTACTTTAGTAATTCATATTGTGAGTGACAGATTAACAAACCCACTAGCCATCCAGACTATATGCTATGTAGATTTCCTATTCGGGTCGTGTAAGAGCTTAGTGTGGCACGGTGGCTCAGGTGCTTACACTGCCGCCTCACAGCAAGAAGGGCATGGGTTCAAGTTGAATTCACAGCAACCTCAGGCCTGCGTGTGCGTGTGTGTGTGTGTCCTGTATCGCCTCCATATATAACATGTGTGTTGCAGTGAGTCGTTTGTGCAATAAAAAACTGACAGCAGTCAGCCTTGTTTGTGTTTGTATTTGTAGTATGGCCAAAAGACGCCAGTTAGCATGTTAGCGAATGAAACCGGCAGGATTACGGTCCTGTCTCCCAGCAGCCACCGTAGCTCTGGTCCTGCTCTGCCACGCCCCCGAGTATCACTGTTGAATGGCTGTTCATTCATTAGCCCAAAGTGCTGCTACTATATAACAGGCTCACCAGGCAGGATAGTATGTCGCTGGGTTTCCACATTCTGCTCTCCGTTCTATTGCTGACAAAAGGTATGTGCTATGGTTCCTTCCCACGGTTAGCGTGCAGCTGTATGACGTGTGCGCGTGTGTGTGTGTGTTACTTGTCAAATGAACAGAAACACAAGTGCAGTTCCCTGTGTGTGAGTGTGTGTGTGTGTGTGTGTGTGTGTGTGTGTGTGTTACTTGTCAAATGAACAGAAACACAAGTGCAGTTCCCTGTGTGTGTGTGTGTGTGTGTATGTGCGCGTATGTGTGTGAGTGTGAGTGTGTGTGTGTGCGTGTGCGTGTGCGTGTGAGTGTGAGTGTGAGTGTGAGTGTGTGTGTGTGTGTGTGCGCGTGTGTGTGTTTCTTGTCAAATGAACAGAAACACAAGTGCAGTTCCCTGTGTGTGTGTGTGTGTGTGTGCGTATGTGTGTGAGTGTGTACGTGTGCGTGTGCGTGTGTGTGTGTGTGTGTGCGTGTGTGTGTGTGTGTGTCTGTGTGTGTGTTACTTGTCAAATGAATAGAAACACAAGTGCAGTTCCCTGTGCTCTGATGGATCCTTTCATTAAAATACTCTCCCAGTGTCTGTGTGACATCATGCATGGCCCCCAGGATTACGACTCCAGATTAGGGTGAGGGAAGAACCTGGGATCCAAACCCGTGTTGTTCAAGTCCGTGTGGTAAAATATGATGATCTGTTGTGTTGAAAGCAGCACTAAGGTCTAAAAGAACCAGTTTTGAAATGCATTAGAGTGTGGATCGGGCCGAATTTTTCTGTACGAGCCCGGCCCGCATCCGACAGAGTAGTGCCTGGCCCGAGCCCGACAGCCACTAAAATATTTTGTCCGAACCCGACCCGAGCCCGACGGAGTCAATGTCTCAACTGTTCATACTAATGACACATTTACGTATGTTTTTTATGAATAGCCTGCCTTTATTAAACTTGAGCATCAACAGATAAGTGCACTCACTCACACAAACAAGCGCTGTTAGACGCACAACAGGGCCAAAAAGCATATTGAAATTAAATTATTTACATTGCAAGATTGGAATGAAATAGGCTACACATTACACACGCCAGGCATCTGCTAGCCCTAAATAAAACTCACGTTATATGCTACACCAGAGGAGGCACAACAAACAAGTCTTACTGTGACTCCCTCCCAAGCACAGTCAGACACAAATGGTTTCCTAGGGGTTTTTAATGAAGTCTTGTTCTCCACATCAAACCGTAAAACTAAATAATACACGGTATCAAACACATAAGACATAACGTTAGCTGGTTAGCAAACATAGCTTTAAAAATAACACAAAGTGAAAGTAAATAACAAACAGACAAAATACCTCGTTGGCTGCATGACCTGAAAGGAAATATTCTGATCTCCTTTATTAGTCCTTTTCACCTTTAAAAGGCATTATTATCTCATAATGTGATTTCTCTTAACAAACGTACTCTTAGACGTGTGTGTAACGACATCAGCTTGCTTCTCTGTGTCTCGCGCTCTAACCAGCAGCTCAGCCGAGGCTCCAAAATAAAGGTCTTATCTGTCATTACACTGTAATGCTACATAAAAATACAAAATATGCTCCATTGGAAACCCTTTACAAAATATTAAACTAATATAGTGGCAACAGTTACACTTACCATTGAAGATCTTTTTTTTTCCTTGAAAACTATCTACTTAGTCCAACCATCAAGGTTTAATCTATGTTGTTGTGGAGAAAGAGGATGGCATCAATCATATTTCATTAAAACTTCACAATTCTTACATTGGACATATCCAACATCGCATCGACTACTAAGCAGAAATATATCCATATCCATATCTTCAGAGGACAGTTTCTTTTTAACTTCCTCCATGAACCCAGTTTGCCGCCTGTAATCGCCTTGTCACAGCTAGGACATGAACAAATTCCCACCACAGGAAGAAGGCTATCCTGAATGTGATTTATTTTATTCTCAAAAACGAACTTCTCCATCAGGTGGATCAGACACGTTGACTTCACTACTTATTAAGATATTTTAAATATGGAATGTTCAATGCCTTATCGCGCTGATGTGTCCGAGCCAGAGTATCATTTCTAAATATTTGGGGTATCCAACCTCTAGTTCTGTAGATATGGATGGTACACTGTTCTGTACCCAGACCTGTGAGCTGATGTGGACAGACGGTTATGTGTTCTATGGGTATGAAATTACACTGGTACACCTCAGGCCTGGGCTGACCTGATGTGCAACATCAACAGGTGCATTGTGCCACCTGGTGGAAGGGAGTGGTATGTGCAGGCTCCTGGTCAGCATTTTATGGCCTCTACAACTTTGCCAGGTCACTCACCTACACCACTGTGCTGCCACTGGCATGGATTTAATAATCATACACAATTAAATAAACATGGATTTAATTATCATACACAATTAAATAAACATGGATTTAATTATCATACACAATTAAATAAACACGGTTTTCGGCTCATAATGTAATAATATTTGCTAGCAATAATGTAATAAGTTATTAGGAATTATTGGAAGTTATAAAATTATTGGGTTTACTGTACATGCAGCTGCATCCTATTCTTCTATCAGTGCATTTCTCTTCACTCGTCTGGTCGTGTCTGACTACTTTAAGTTCACTTTATTCCAGAGTACTGTGTCATCATCAGTTAGTGCACAGTTACCATAGTTACCATGCACACAAAGCAGGGCACTGCACTGTTATTCCGAGGCTTCTTCTTCCAGGATTGTTTTGTATATGTGTGTGTGTGTGTGTGTGTGTGTGTGTGTGTGTGTGTGTGTGTGTGTGTGTGTGTGTGTGTGTGTGTGTGTGTGTGTGTGTGTGTGTGTTTATAGGCCTGGGAAAGGGGATAGGGTGTGTGAGTGCAGTGCCCTGATTATCTCTGTCTCACACACTCACACACACACACACACTCTCTTTGTCTCACACACACATGCACGTACTCTCTCTTTCTGTTTAGTTTCTCACACACACACTCTGGCACATTGACACACACACACACACTCCCATGTTTCCCCCTGTAGTCTCCCAACCCAAGCATCTTTTGCCCTGAGATGGCCTACGACCTGTGTGAAGGGGGCCGCGGGCAGATCACCTGGTATAAGGTAACACACACACACACACACACACTCACACACACACACACACACACACACACACACACACACACACACACACACACATAAACACACACACACACACACACACACTCACACACACACACACACACGGTAGGTAGGCCCATCCGGTAGGCCCATTCGGTAATCCATCCCTGTGCGCACACACACACACACACACACACACAGACCCAAAACACCATCCTGTTCAATCATTTGCTTGAGTCTACTCTAATGTGACTGTAGCCAATCAGACGTCTCTCTCCATTTCAGCCATTAAAAAAAAAAAAAAAAAACATTTCACTCCAGCCTTGGAAGGAAAATAAACACACACACACACACACGCGCGCTGTGTCTACAAATGATCAGCAGTGTGTCAATGCAGGTTTATCTGTAAATAGCAAATGCATCTCAATACTCATTTTTGTAATAGTCTATTAAATGTATTTAAAATAAGAAATATTTGTGTGTTTATCAGAAACCCTTTACTGTTTTACATGTGGATGTTTTCATTGGTGTGCAATGATATCTGTGTGTGTTTATGGAGTAAGTCATTCATATGTAACAAAAATGTCACAAAATACATTCATGAGTAGTGTGACACGTATTTGAGAATTACAGAACTAATCTAGCGGCCATAGTATAATACTGAGTGTTGTATGTTATAATGTTTGCATCATATAGAGACGCAAACACACACACACACGCACACAACTGAGTCTTTATAGCCCTGTTCACGCTAACCATTCCATCATATAGACACACACACACACACTGCATCTTAAAAGCCCTGCTCACACATCGTTTGCCCTGAGATGGCCTACGACCTGTGTGAAGGGGGCCGCGGGCAGATCACCTGGTATAAGGTAACACACACACACACACTCACACACACACACATACACACACACACACACACACACACACACACTCACACACACACACTCACACACACACTCACACACACTCACACTCACACACACACACACACACACTCACACACACACACACACACACTCACACACACACACACACACACTCACACACACTCACACTCA